>NC_090884.1:65376185-65391185 GCF_036669925.1 Montipora capricornis
TGTCACATTTCCATTTTTTTTTTACTTTTTTTTTTACCTTAAGACTGTGCAGAGTTGATCACAGATCCACTTAAGGTGTTCGATTCTTTCTCTGTCTTTGTTGAACCCAAACGTTACCAGAGAATTTTCCATTGGTTTCAGTGTTCTACATAACAGCACACTTGGTAAAATCTTAGAAATGCAGCTCACTTTGATTTCGGCTCGACGGGCGACAGATTGTTGTCGAAGTCCATTACTCGTTGCTTTAAGATTCCACCGCCTGTCTTGTTCAGTATCCAAATGAATTGCCATTATTGAGCTTCATAAGGGTATACTTTGTTCAAAGATCCACTAAAACGCCATTCGCGTTACATGACGTTTGACGCCATTGCCGGTTAAGTTTATCATTCTACTGTGTCCACCAGAGAAATCTACGCATTTCCACTACCCTCTCTATCCTAAGAAAATACGAGCAGAAGGCTCTATGCACAAAGACACCATTTAGCAGGGGAGTGACAGGCAAGACTTTTACCGACACGGAAAAAAAAAAGGAAAAAAAGAAAACAAACAAATGAAACGAAGATCCCGACCGGGTTTGCCATACTGGCAACCCAGTAAATATATGAGCTTTTTGTCGGGACAAACAAAACTGTCCGTTATAAACGGATGTCCGTATTAAGCGGGTGTCCGTAGAGCGAGGTTCCACTGTACTTAAACTTGAATTGAGGGGGTGTGTATTACTAACTTGACTCTGGACAACAAGAGTGTTTCAATATGTTTATTTCTACCCCAACTGTAAATCCGTGAATGGTGAGCAAATAAGAAAAGCTGAAAGTTCTCTTATGCATTAAATGACGCTTTTGTTCAGGAAGGTTGTAGTGTAACCAGGTTATTTATATCCAGAGAGGATTTACGTATCTTTTTTGGAGCATGTTTTAGATTAACAGACTTTCCCGCGCCAAGCGATGCTTAATTTCCACTCCCTACTGGGCTCAGTAGATGAGTTCAGTGAAGACAAAATTTAATCATCGTACACCTCCCTTCAATTTTCTTTCTGGAATCTGCAGAAAATCTAGCAGACACATGACCAGCCACAACAAGGGTAACAGGGATTTTAAGAAAAGACTGCGGAAACACAACGACACAAAACAAGACTATCACTGGTTAAAAGATGAAAAATAATTGAATGTGCGGCACCCATTTTAGCACGTATGTTTACAAGGTTTTGGCGAAAACGTGAGCGTAGAAATGTAACCTTTTCCTTCTCCATTTTTTTTTTCTAAAACCGCTCGCAGCCAATTTATTTTTTAGGATACTTGATCAACATTATACAACTAGAATGAGATGGAACGATGGCGAAAGACTTATGATTGAGCAAAGTTATATTTTAAGATGACCTTTTTGTCGACGTTGCCGTCGTAGATCTTTCTCGAGGGAAGAAGAGAGAGGACCTTGGGACCGAGGTTGCGCATTTTCCACGAACTTCAATCCATCGCCAAACGTTAGAAACGTTATGTTTTAACCCGTTACCGGGTATTTTACCAGAACCACCGGCAAAGCGATTTGAAAGCCTAAGTGAAGTGCTCGACGCGTTAATGCGTGCGCGAGAGCCATTCAAAGAAGAAGATCACAAACTGTCACAAGATGTTTTGGTTAGGTTATAAAACAACTAGATGCTTCTGTGAAGCATACACTGGTTTGCCTGTGGTACGTGCTACAGAAAATCAGAAGGCACTGAATTGTGTGGTATTGAAATACAGCATTCCAGTCTCTGAAGAATAACAAATAAAAGAGAAGCGAAAGACATTGGCTTCTGGGCTGACATGTTGATAATTTTCAAGTTCCCTCACAACTTCTTTTCACCACAAGTGTGCCCTCTGGGCATCTGAAAGCTTTGTAATACTAAACTTCATTGAAGTCAATCCCTGTTTCGCGGTGTTAGCGTTAGGATGGGAGACCAAAACAATAAACCCCTCATAAAAAACAGAAACATCTGACCGAAAATACTATTAACGCTAACAAATGCGAACTCAGCAAGGTACAGATTCTGTTAGCTTGCTTTATGCAAAACAAATATTGATGAAAAAGCAAATAACTATTGAAACACAGTTTTCAGAAAGAGCAGAAGGAAGTTTCCCAGACGGTCGATCGAGAATAAAATATTTACGACATGAAAACAACATTAATTTTGAACCGTGAATAAAGAATATAAATAGTTACGATCAGCGACAAACATTTTGGGAGATTTTTGCTACGTTCAAGTAAATTGCAAAATCGAAAGTGACATGGCCGGAATTCAGCGGGCGCCGTGATTAAGTTACCGCGGCATGTTTACTCGCCAAACAGTGAAGCATCTGTGTCAAATGATGGCAAGATAGCGGGTTTTTGTAAGTTTCTTTTTCTGTCAAGTGTTATAAAGGTTGACAATGAAATGAGCGAAGTCAAAACAAAGATCACAATCGCCCAACTCTTGTTTATGCAAAGTCAAAATTTACTCTCCAAGACGCGTACGACGTTATTTATCACCAGGTAATTCCATCATTTTGGAAATAGCAGCTACTTTATTATTAATCTGCTTCACAAGTTTTCACTGATTTTGGGGCTCATTTTGTTGAAACTCAAGCACGCTTCCAACAGGCCTGTGAACCCTTCCTGCTTACAGAGCAATACTAAAAGACTTCTCCCATATCACATTTGAACCTTAAGCTCGAAAATTCAATACACAACATGATATTATAATTCACAAAGGCAGAAAATACCACAGAATCCTTTTCCAGCGAAATATTTATTGAAACAAACAACATATTTGCTCTTGGAGGCGAAAACCTCTTCCTATTTCATTGCGTGCGTGAAGACAAGAAACTCAATCGTGTCAAATTACCATGTACTTCAGGTAAATGCAGCTCACTTTGATTTCGTCTCGACGGGCGATAGATTGTTGTCGAAGTCCAGTGCTCGTCACTTTTGAGATTCCTGCCTATTTTATCCAACTGACTTTCTATTATTGAGCTCCATAAGGGTATATTTTGTTTAAGGATCCACTAAAACGCCATTCGCGTTACATGACTTTCGACGCCATTGCAGGCTAAGTTAATGATTCTACTGTGTCCACCAGAGAAATCTACCCATTTCCACTACCCTCTCGATCCTAAGAAAATACTCGCAGAAGGCTCTATCCACAAAGACACCACTTACCAGGGGAGTGACAGGCAAGACTTTTACCGACACGGAAAAAAAAAAAAAAGAAAAAAAGAAAAAAAAGAAAAAAAAGAAAACAAAGAAACTAAATGCAGACCTCGACTGGTTTGCCATGAGGCAACCCAGTAAACAGCGGTTGCACTTGGCAGGTTTGGTAAGCATGAAAGAAGCGTAAGAGTGGAATGAGGCGATAGCACACCATTTACTATTGCTAAAATCGAGTAAGTTCGTAAGTGACATGGTATTTAGGAGTTAAAGGATGAAGTAACTTCTTTCTGTGTAAACAAAGGAAGTCAAATTTTATTTGGAGGAACGGAAGCGTTAAGACCCGGTGAGACAATATAGCTTTGGGTGTCAAGGATCAGCCCTTCTCTTCAACATTGGTCTGAGTATAGTCCCTATAAACACTAGGAATCGCCAATTGTTTGAGTGATGTATTTAAACTTTGATTTCCGTTGTTTGGAGTCAGAATTAACAACACAGTTGAAGCTAAAGTATAGCCCAGATCCTCTGCACAAAGAAAAATCGTGTCCAGACCGTTTATTACGTCATTTGATTTTACGTCAGAGAAATCGGAAATTCGTGATTTTGTAACATGCATAGCATTGTTTCAATGTTGATAGTATTTAAAAATACGCCGCTTGGTATTTCATTGGGTTTATTTTCATCATCACTAAATGAACAACATAGCGCCAGAAGGAGGAAGTCGATAAGCATCACATGCCTTTGCGCCGCTCCCGTTTAATCCTTAATTAAAGTATTTGATGTCTGTCAGCAGCTGTGACAGAGCAATATTAAGATAAAGCTGACTTCCTAAATTACATCGTATTGGGGTGCACGAAATCCATTGATAACTCGGCCAACAATCTTTTTTTACCTTTAATGTGGACACAGGTACTTCTACAAAGGAGTAAGGAAAATTCGATGTAAAACGGGTTGAATGGTGACCCCGAAATATGAGCACACTGCTAAATACGCTGCCACTTATTTGCACTTATAACAGCTATTGTTTTCTGGCTCGTTCTTCAAAGAGTGTGTCGAGTGCTAACAAAGATGGTCTCATAAATTGCACCAGTTGATGATTTCATTGTCTGGAAAATTGACTCTGAAGTGATGAGAATCCGTGATTTTACAACTGCCTGATATTGTTTACCCGGCGATGACAACACTGTGACAATTTGATGTGTATGAAAGCAATCATATATTTCCCATATTCAATCAAGTCGTGCCTTCCTTTTTACTTTTCAAGAACTTTGATGTACATTTGTGTCCAATTTGTAGTCAGGCTTTAAGAGGGAAGCTATAATAAAATGAATTTGTAAGTTGCTGTGCAATCTGTTAGCCTTGTAACCTGATAAATGTGCCCTCAAGTCAAAACGTCAATCGAAATCACAACTGACCACATCGTGCGACAACGAAGACCACATTATTCCCGACGTAGTCAATCGAACTCACAAAAAAATTTTGCCGATCAATCGAACTTTCAGTAATCGAACACTTCAACAATCTAACAGTAATCGAACTCGATGAAACATAATCGAACACCTCAACAATCAGAAACAAGAACCAGTTTCATCTGGTCTGAAACAAAGCGTTGCGGTCAAATAAGTTATTTATTGGCTTCTATTTCAAACACGAGTACAACAGGCAAGATGTCGGACCGGGCAGAGGTGAAACTTACTATTGTGGAAGCGGTGGTAAAAGGCTACCACGAGCGCTCTTTCGCCGTCCGTGTCGGGGATACATTTGTTGTCAAGCAGACAAGAGGAGATAGGGGTCCGGCTCTGAGGGTAACTGACGATGACCGCGGTCAGCTTAAGTTCATTGAAATGTGTTAATATCTCTCACACTTGCTCCTCTAGTTAAAACTCAGTTAAAGCTAAAAAAGAGTGAATTCCTTCCAATTCTACTAAGAGTTAATGCTTATCAATTCTGAACAAAATCGAACCAATCGCGTCGATTGGGTTCGGTAATCGAACTCACAAAAAGTTCCAGTTCGATTATGTTCAATTGCCGAACCAATCGAACTCCAATCGAACGATTGGGTTCGATTGGGTTCGATTGGTTTTTGGTTCGGTTTCGTTCGATTGACTACGCCGGGATTATTATTTATATTTTTTATTATTATGCGTAAACGTAGGGCCGACTTTTTTCAATATTACCCAAATGCAATCCGTTTCAGTGTTGTCCATTTGTGTCCACCTATGATTTTTTTTCTTTTAGCTGTATCTCTTTTATGTTGTTCAATTTAACAAATTTTTTACCAAAATATTACGTTGGATGCCCCTGGTATATCCAACAGCACTGTTCAGTTTTAATTTATTCGGTGCGTAACTCAGCAAGGCTAATCCAGCTAGCAGTGGCCAAGCGGTACTTGAATGAACATTGGTCATAATCTCACAAGCAGGATAGTTACAAAATGCACTACACTATTAATGAAAGCTTTAATTCTTGCGGTCGTTCAAAAAATGAAGGATATGACTGCTTGCAGAGCACTATTTGAAGCGAATACGAGGGATTGCGGGAGCACTAGTTCCATTATCATTATTATTTACTATTTCATTATCTTTACTAACGTTTCTCAGTGGAAGGGTATTCTGCAATTGCCCCTCCACTATTAAAGAGGTTTAAATTTTCTAGTTCTAAAGTACGAGGATCACTTCTACATTTCGTACCTCAGTAATTTTCATCATTGGTCTCCGTGCATTTACGGTTCCTGAACACTTCTGCAAACACGTATTTATCGCTGTCAGATATTGCTGCAAGTTTTGCTTCTTGTCGCTTGCAACAACAGCAGAGCGATAAAGGTGTGGAGCTTCCAGGGAAAGCCAAACATACGCAAGGAAAACGTGATAGAAGTAAGATAGCTGCATGGTTACATGAATTGTTCAAACGAATGTAGTCTGATGATTTTCACCTTGCCGATATATAAGGGTACAAACTAAAAAAACCGCAAATATTTGTTATTTATATATAGCGTCACACTTGATCACTTTGATGACGTCCAGATTTGGCAAAATGAAGCGCAACAAACAATTTAATCAGCATCGATGTTTTAACAGAGCAAGAGGTCAGACAGTACGTGATGTCGATAACTAAAGTGATTGAACTAACAAGTACGCTCCTTTGCTGTGGCAACCCCGTTTGAGTGGAATGCACTTCGGTCCACCACCACCCTAAACATGGATGTTTAGAGAAGCTTTTCATACTTCACCTAATTAATTTCAGGTTGTTTCTTGTTTATTTTAGTTTTGTAGTTTTTATTGTAACCCACCATGATCTTTTTTTTTTTAATAGCGCTATATTATCATTATCATTATCATTATCATTATCATTATTATTACCACTTATCACCACATTCAACTCCGTAATGCTTGCACAGGTCCCAATGGACCCCTTCATTATTATTATTATTATTATTATTATTATTATTATTATTATTATTATTATTATTATTATTATTATTATTATTATTATTAACTCAGACTGTTATCAGCAGTTATTACTGAGTGTTCGGTCTGTAATCATACGAGGGATTAACAAAATCGGACGATCGCGTTGCGGGAGTCCGGTTTGTTTAATCACGAGTATGATTACAGACCAACTTGGATGACACAAAGTACTGTTACTAATTCATCATGACCATTACAATTTCCGAGAAAACATATGCATTCCTTTTTCACTGTTTAATGTTACAAATTCGTCCATTTTGGAAACTTGGAAACTGTATATATGTATAAACAAAACTGTCGGTTGGATCTATATTATTTAATAAGACGTTTAATAAGACGAATTCTAGTGACAACTCGAATGCTCTGTTTTCATTCATGGATTAGTTACAAGACGCTCAGATAGCCTTTCAAACGTTTTCCTTAGTGGTTCGTTGAATAAGGAAAAAAAAAACAACGCCAATTGGCAAGGTGAAGTGACCGACTGAGAACTTGAAACTGACTATATAAACTGATGGAAAACGATAGTTTAACTTAAAAATCAAACGGTTTTAATGAACAACTTCAATGTACGTGATGAGGAAGGCGCATTTTCAGACAATGAAAATTAATTTCTTAATTCATGGATAAATCGAAGATAATCCTTTCATCGTTAACAAATCTGCCTTTATGACGACGCATTTCGTGAAATACCAAAAGCCTGTTTCATTCATAAGAAGGGCCATTCTGTCAGACGACAGTTAATCCTCGAAAAACTGTGCTAATAACCTTTGCTAATCGACCCCCAACTCTAGTTTTAAGCATAGAACTTTTATTGGTCACGCAGCTAAAGGAAATCCTGTTGGAATGAGTGCTAGCTGGAGTGGATGGTTAGTTGACGCACTTCTCCCAAATTCCATCGTATTAGTGCCATTGACCTTTAAAAATGAGTTTATGTTCAATCAGCACAAGAATAAAATAGCACGCAGTTATTAACCGTGATTGCTCAAGCTTTAATAGCAGAGTTTTACATAATACTTCCGTAAAACGGCTGATTCCCGCTCTTTGAGAGTCAAGAACGCTGAACATCTCGACAACCTGATGCTACAGCGATAGACGCAGTTACCGGGCCCAACCCAATGAGATTTAACAGTCCGTCAGGCTTATGTTTACCGTTTGTCTCTTCAGTAATATACGACTTTTCAAAAAATTTCACGCGAGAGGAGAGAGGACCCTGGGAACGAGGTTTCTTTCCTCAGTAAAATGCTGAGATTTCTGCGCAGCATTATGAAAAAAGACTTGGAAATGTCATGTTTTAACCCGTTACCGGGTATTTCACCAGAACCACCGGCAAAGCGATTTGAAAGCCTAATTGAAGTGCTCGACGAGTCAATGAGTGCGCGAGAGCCATTCAAAGAACGGATATCACAAACTAATATTAATAATAATAATTAGAATTTATTTAGCGCTTATACAAACAATTCTAAGCGCTTAAACAATTGGAGTCAGAGTTAAACAGAATTAAAGCTTAAGCATCGTTACAGATCTTTCTACATAAAGAAAAATCGTGTCCAGATTATTTATTACGTCATTTGATCGCTAGAGAAATCGGAAATACGTGATTTTGTCGCATAGCATAGCATTTATTTTTATAATCACTTACATGAACAATAAAGCGCCGGAAGTTGATAAGCATTACGTACATTTTGCGCTGCTAAAATTTTGTGTGCTGAATACCCTGCCACTTATTTGCATAACAATAACAGCTATTGTATTCTGACTTGTCTTCAAAGAACGCCCCCGAGTGCTAATAAAGGTGGTCGCCAGCGATGATACCTTGTTTTTAGTTGTCTGAGTGCGATCTTGAATGATTCAATTGCCCGGCAAACAGGCTTTGAAGTGGCATGTAATGATGCTATGAAAGCTGGAGTAGTCCCAGCTGGACTCTGGACTCTGAACTCCAGACGGTCAACAAAAGAATTCCAAAATTAAAATTCTGGACACTACGTTGACAGATTTCCTCCCTATCCGTGTTCAGAAAGAGACGACTTTTGAAAAAAAATTGCACACTAGGTGATATCTACCATTCATTAATAAAGAAGGCCTATCTAATATTAATAATTACTTTATTTAAGTCTCAAGTTTATTTAGCCGATCACGAGTGCTCTACTAATTGGGGAGAAAACAAAGTGGAAACAAATCAACTGAAATGAGAAAAAATCAATTGTTGATTTTTGAGAGGAGGGGAGAACCGGAGTATCCGGGAAAAAAACCTCTCGGAGCAGATTAGAAAACCAACAACATCAACGCACACATTGCATCGAATCCGGGAATCGACCCGGGCCACAATGCAAAGGTGAAAGGCGAGTGCTCTCACCACTGCGCCAGCCATGCTCCTCTAATAAAGCGTATTTCATAAACAGGTTAATTAAGGAAGAATATAGTGATATAATGATGAATATCTTGAATTAGGCTGAACAAATTAGAAACGTTAGTGAACTTAACTTTCGCAAGAATTCTTTTTAGAACATACAGCATGCGTGCTAGTCCAATCCAAATCATATTAAGAAGTTGGTAAACACAGAGGCAGGTCGTACATATAAAGTAAAAATAGCGATTGACTGGAACGAAAAAGCCTGAAATTAAATATTTCTGGGTCACTAGAGCGACAGGGCCTGCGTTGCAGTAGGTGTTAGAGAGAGATTATGGATAGTGACTGGTGCATTTAAGCTACAGGTAGATTATGTGATTAGCAATTCTAGGTCGACACCGATTACCCGTAATTTTCGAGATCATCCCAAGTAAGTCTTTCTCTATTTCCGAATTCTGAAGTTGTGAGAGAAGTTCAGTCAACAGTTTCTTAGGTTAATGAAGCTTTTTTAGCTTCAATGAAGTGTATACAGATCGTTGTCCATCTTCAATTGAGCTAACAGTAAGTCCGCCGGCACATATTTGAGTAGAAGCTGATACTCGACAAGTCACTTCGAATCAAGATTAATGCAAACAAGGACCACTTTCGATTTAGTATGGAGCCGTCTGACACGATAGAATAAGCCAAGACCCCTTGCTTGGTTAAGTTTTTCTTTTAGTTCAACGAATCTCTGGAGAAAGCAAACCTGGTGTCCTTCTGGGCCCGGTTGTTCAAAAGCCGATTAACGCTAATCCCAGATTAAAAATTAACCAAGGAGTTTATTTCTCTACTCCAAAATGCTGTTCAACGCTGATAATTAGCAAAACTTTACCGATTAGAAGAATTCAATCTTGAAAAACAAAAATAAGCGAAAAAAACTTTCACCAAAAAGTTGAAAACTTGAAACAAAAGTTTACGCTAATCCTGGATCATGATCAAGCTAATCGGCTTTCGAACAACCGGGCCCTGTATTCTAAGTCTCATACCGGTCAACAGCCGGCCGGCTGTCCAAATCTAGTCAAAGTGGTAGCGATGTCCAATTTTGCTTTTAGTACTTCTCTTGGCTGTTTTACCGATAATATTTAGTTTCGGAGGCTATATTGAAGAACCATTTCACTAAGCTCTTGGTTAGCGGCACTTTTTCGAAATGTTATGATGATTGGGTTAAAATATGTGCCCCGGGGTTTATCTTCAGTGTCATACGTGATTCCTTTCTGTAGTATGCATGCACTCAGGCGCCACCTGGCATCCACGTAAGGAGAGTCCATGCAAACAACAATTCAGCCCTGCGGAAGACTTGGAGAACTTACTTTGACGCTATTTCTGAGTATTTAACACAGCAGTGTATAGTTAGTGTATGGAACCGCTTCTTTTGGCCACCTGAGATTATTAATCCCCTTTCAATTTCAGTTTCTGTGCAAGTTTTAGGAAGAAAAGATTTATACTTTATTTGAGGCACGTTAATTTTTGTCTTTTAAGCAAACATTACTAGTCTGACGTTATTTCCACAGCCTTGAAGGTCTTTTCTACGTTTTTTTATTTGTCAGTTTGTGACCTCAAGTCTGATTATATCCCATGACTGTGACATAGAAATGTTCCCTGACCATAGAAAATTCCTTGTTTGTCCTGCGTTTTGGGGGACCGAAAAGTTCAAATATTTTCAGTCTGTAATTTTGGCTTTCGGCTTATTCTCCGCTCTGTATTTATTTTTTAAGTTACTCAAGCCTTTATTGACTTAGTGGAGAAGAAAAGGTATTTCCATTTCCTTTTTTCTCATGATGACGGCTTTTGAGAGGGATCGGAGCTTACAAAAACGTAGCCAAGATCAGTAGTTTGTCAGTTAACTATAACTTGCTTTAGCGTTGTTTTTTTTGTTAATGAGGAAAAGTCCTAATGGAAACCGACGCAAGTTATCACTTGGTTGGGTATCGTACTGGATACTTATTATGAAGGTTCAGAGTGTATGTCTGTTACTGAGCGCAGAATCTCAAAGTTCATGAGCCACACTGATACTATTTTAGGAACGCCGGGCTGTATGGCTGTTTATGCCAGGTTTTTCTGGCCTCTGTGGTAGGCCAGCATGGTTTACAGACAACACACGCCATATCTAAGAAACACGCGTCAGCTGAGTGAATAAAATTTCTATCAAAAGTAGCGTGAGCAACACACCGGAATTGGAAATACGGCGTAAAATCGCGCGAACCGGAAATAAAACCTGCGGAAAAAAATTTGTCTTTGTCTCGAAATTTTGCTTGGTGACCTGCCTTGACTTTTTGCATGCACGTACCATTCACGATGGCACTTCATATAAAAAAGTTTTGGGGAAAGCTATCTAGCACAATTTTTTGTAAACTACAAAACCCCTTTTTTGATGTATCTTAAATTCTATTAGATAAATTTTGTCGTATTCTTAAAGGAATTAAAGAATTCTGGGAGATTTCCAACAAAGGAATAAAAACGGTGGGTCACCGACATAGGTTTTCAGTTAATTTTCAAAAAACTGAGATTTATAGGGCCTTTTTGTGGACCTGGTGTGTTGCTATGGTAACCGATATGGCGTCATAAGTGCCCTTAAAGTATTACCAAAAGCCATAATAATTATGGCTCTTGGTATAACCCAACAATAGAGTTGCAAAGATATATTTGCCTACGCTATAAAATATTTTTCTTTGGGAACTTTCATCGTTTCACAACCACAACGAAAACCCCTTTTGAGCCTCCTTAAGTGGATTCTTAGGGAAAACTTACCCGCGGCGCTGTTCGCTTGAGTAGGCTTTTCGACTTTGGCGTTTATACGTTTAATGATGAAGTATTCATGATGTTATAGACCAAGATTGGGGCCTCAAGGAGTTGTTAGGTTTTCTTGCAGCTATTTACGTTAACTTAGCCTGCTTTAATTCTAGTTTTTACCTTCCCAGGACAGAGGCGGTTGACGCCTTTACTCAAGATTGGGACTTGAACTATATCTGAATACATCCACCTGTGTCAAAAGTTGTTAGTGTTCTTTCTCATTTGAGAACGTGTAAGGCGGGAAGGAAGGTATGTGATTCCCTTGTGTAAATCATCCTGCTTTTTGTGCCAAGATGGTAGGCACTGGCACCCATGTGTTCATGACTGGCTGTTCCTGCCCTCGTTTTAGCTACTGTTTGTAAGGGGCAAAGCTAGGAACAGCATTTTTGGTGCTAGTACCACTGTTTTCTCGTTAGCTTTATGTTATGTTATATGTTATAACATAACATATGTTAAAGATATATATGGTTTCCAGGCTTTCCGCTTCCACGTCCTTGGGTCTTTAGCCTCTTGAAGTCAGACATTTTCGAGCCGCAATTTTGTCTTCTAGTTGTGTCTTTTGCCCTATATTCACGCTTGTAATGTTATGACGGCGTGCGGTCGAGACTTCCAAAAGAAACCTAATGGTATGTTGCTGTTGCGTGGTCAAGCTGAAATGATCCCTGAGGGACGCCTTGTGTCAACATTATTATTTGTTGTAGTTATGTAGTCTATAGCAGGTCCACATCAGACTTTGGCTGCCACTACTGACCTGCTTTATCTAATAAAGTATGTATGTCCATTATTCAACTAGAACGAGATGGAACAATGGCGAAAGACTGATTGAGCAAAGTTAAATTTTAAGGTGACGTTATGGTCGACGTCGTCGTCGTAGATCTCTCTCGAGGGAAGAAGATAGAGGAATGGGAATGGGGTTGCCCATTTTTCTCAAAGTAAAATGCTGAAATGCCTTCGCAACATATATATATATGAGAAGAAGAAAGGTGTAGCCATGCCTCGATAGATAATGTAATAAGGAAATAACTTCTTGAGGCATATATGTTTCTAATCGGTTTAATACTTCAAACGTTTCGCCGTTTAGAGCTTCGTCAGTGAATGAAGATTATAAGTACAAGATTGGTTTATGTAAAAAACTTAGTACAATAGAAAGTCAAGGCTCATTAATTTGATGGTGTTAATCTAGATTTAGAGCTCGTCCATTGCAACCATTCATAACGTTCTCATGCTTGCGGATTTCTAGCGCTTCAATGATTTTACGCGTGCGGATGTCGTGGATGTTCCTGTGGAGGATTCCCCAAGAGATATCTTGCATAGATGGTTTGTTATGGTTGATCAAATGTGAATAAACCGTCTGTTTCACCATTCTGATATGTTCTTTTATTCTGGATCCGATAGTTCTACTTGTTTCGCCGATATAAACCGTGTCGCAGTGCGAGCATTTGATTTTGTATACACAGTTTTTTGTTAGGCATTGGTTAATTCTTGTTGAAGAGCCGCACGTATCACAGGGATCTAGGCAGCATTGTTTTTCTTTGGGCGGCGTGAATATTCTTGATGATGAGGAGCCATTGAAATAGTGTACTCTGATGTTATCTAGACCTGTACTTATAATCTTCATTCACTGACGAAGCTCTAAACGGCGAAACGTTTGAAGTATTAAACCGATTAGAAACATATATGCTCATATATATATATATATATCTGTAAGACGTATTCGGATTTATCATATAAAATAGTACTTATTTATTTAGCTTGGGGATGTCCTTATTGTCTATAAAATGTCGTTTATGCACAACATAGGAAGCGGTTTTTACAGCCCTCTGTGATTACTCGTTCAAGATGTACCTTACGAATTTTCTTTTTAAAGCTATAAATTGATTCTGCGTTTTTTACATCTTTGCGCATATCTTAGGCCATGTCTCCCGTAAGTTGTTGTGTTGTATCGAGCAATAAAAAAACAGAATTTCTGAGCCCAATTTCTGAGCAAGGTTTATCTAACTTAAAAATGTCCTCTATGTACGGAGGGCATATATTGTTCTTTACCTTATACATAGTTAAGGCTATATCCTGCAATCGACGACAACCTAGTGTCTTTATTGAGTTTGTAAGTGGCAGGGTATTTAGTAGTTCAGCCAAAAGGATGAAGCAACTTCTATCTTTCTACGTGAAGGTAGTCAAATTTTATTTGGAATAGAAAGAAAGTGTTAAGATGACGCAATATAGCTTTGGGTGCCATAGATCAGCTCTTCTCTTCAACACTTAGTTCCAAATCCCATTTAGTCTGACCCTAAGTAGTGTTCTTATAACATTAAGAGTCGCCAATTGTTAGACTGATATTTAATTTGTTTGGAGTCAGTCAGAATCAAATAGAATTAAAAGCTTAAGCATTGTCACATATTTCTGCAAAAAGAAAAATCGTGTCCACACTGTTTCTTTCGTAATTTGTTCTCCAGAGAAATCAGAAATTCGTGATTTTGTAGCATAGCATAGAATTGTTTTAAGGCTGAAAGTCGTAAAAAAGACCCCGTATGGTATTTCATTTGGTTTATTTTCATAATCACTTACATGAACCATCAGTAGCGCCGAAAGGAGAAAGTTGATAAGCATCACGTACCTTTGCGCTGCTCGTAGTTTAAACCTTAAAGTTAATGCGTAGAAGATGTCTAGCCGCTGGCATGCAGAGTAAGCAATATCAAGATGCGCCGGCTTTCACCTAATTGCCTTCCTAAATTACAGCGTATTGGGGTGCACGAAATCCATTGATAACTGGCTCAACAATGTTTTTACCTTTAATGTGAACACAGGTATTTCTACACAAGAGTAAGAAAAAATCGATGTAAAACGGGTTGACTAGTAAACCCGAAAGTCAATTTTTTCTAATGAGCAAAATGCTGAGTACCTTGCCACTTATTTGCGTAAGAATAACAGCTTTTGTGTTCTGACTCTTTCGTCAAAGAACGCCCCTGAAAGCCAAAAGAGGTGGCTCCCCTGTGAGGATACCGTGTTTTTAGTTGCCTGAGTGCGATCTTGATCGATGATTACATTGTTATATAGGCAAACAGATTTTGAAGTGGTGTATGATGAAAGCTAGAGTGGACCCAGCTGGACTCTGGAATATGGACCGTCAACCAAAGAATTCAATTTTTTTTTAAAATTAAGAGCAACCCGGAAATTCATTTTCAACTTAAGAAGAAG
>NC_090884.1:65396185-65398685 GCF_036669925.1 Montipora capricornis
TTTTGTAGCATAGAATAGCATTGTTTCAAGGCTGACAGTCGTAGAAAAGACCCCGCATTGTATTTCATTGGGTTTATTTTCATAATCACTTCCATGAACCATCAGTAGCGCCGAAAGGAGAAAGTTGATCCGCATCACGTACCTTTGCGCTGCTCGCAGTTTAAACCTTAAAGTTAATGCGTAGAAGATGTCTAGCCGACGGCAGAGCAAGCAATAACAGCTCACACCGACAGTCGCACGCACCGGCTCTAATAGCCTTCCTAAATTACAGCGTATTGGGGTGCACGAAATCCATTGATAACTCGGTCAACAATGTTTTTACCTTTAATGTGAACACGGGTATTTTTACGGGAGTAAGAAAAATTTGATGTAAAACGGGTTGACTAGTGAACCCGAAAGTACAATTAATATGAGCAAAATGCTGAATACCCTGCCACTTATTTGCGTAGGAATAAAAGCTTTTGTGTTCTGACTCTTTCCTCAAAGAACGCCCCCGAGTGCTAAAAGAGGTGGCTCCCCTGTGAGGATACCGTGTTTTTAGTGATTACATTGTTAGGGTTAGGCAAACAGATTTTGAAGTGGTGTATGATGAAAGCTTGACTGGACCCAGCTGGACTCTGGACCGTCAACCAAAGAATTCAATTTTTTTAAAAAATAAGAGCTACGAGCAAATTGATTTTCAACTTAAGTTAAATAGTTTAATAAGTTGAATAGATAGGCGACACCATTATCTGTAAGCCGGACAACAAAAGGGATGACGAGAAAACGCATATTAAAGTGTTGCTTGTTTGGAACGCAAGGATTCAACTTCGCTCTTCGGTGCTGCATTGGCTTTCGTGTTCATCGACCTCATTGCTCATTAATGAAAGCTTAAATTTAATTCTCCTAGTCGTTCAAAAGGTGAATGAAACGACTCCTTGCACACCATTATTTGAAGCAAATCCAATGTTAAAGAGGTTTTGATTTTCTAGTTAATTAAGTGCGAGGATTACCTCTACATTTCGTACCTCAGTATTATTGATCATTGATATCCGTGCCTTTATGTCTCCTGAACACTTCTGCAAACACTGATTTAACGCTGTCCGATATTGCTGAGAGTGTGGATATTGCTGAGAGTGTGGAACTTCCACGGACAGCCAAACATACGCAAGGAAAATGTGATAGAAGTATCGAGATAGCTGCATGGTCAATTATTCTAAAGCAATGTGGTATGATGATTTCACCTTCAGTTGCCGATAATGGCACCAACTAAAAACCGCAAATCAGTTTGTTATTTATATATATGGCGTCACCCTTTGATCACCTAGGCGACGTTGTCAAACAAAGAGAATTGCAATGTTATTCTTTCGCCCGTTGTTCTTCCAGATTTCGCAAAATGAAGCCCAACACTTAAAAAGATAAAGTTTTGAGATGAATTTTGCATCGAAATTTAAAAAAGGCAAGAGAACAAAAAGTACGTGATGTCGATAACTAAACTGATTAAGGGCCTGATTACGTGTTGAGTTTTACCGCGGGCTGAAATTTCGCTCCGCCCACCGGGCTGGGTACAAAACGCAAATTTCAATGTGAAAACTTACTGAGATGCGAAGACACAATCGATGCGTATGCTCACTTTTCTTTTTCAGCCCGGGCTGATAAATCAATAGCGATTATTTGGATTTTTCAGCCCGTTTGCCCGAGCTGAAAATCCTAGCCCGGTATATCTGAAAATCCTAGCCTGGTTTCAGATACCGGGCTAGGATTTTCAGCCAGGGCTGAAACCTTCTCCATGTAATCGCCACTTTCTTTTTAAGAGGATTTCTTTCAGAACCCGGGCTGCAGCCCGGCTAACCGGGCCTAAGCCCGGGCAAACGGGCTGAAAATCCATGTACACGCTATTGTTTTATCAGCCCGGGCTGGAAAAGGAACGTGAGCAAGCGCATCGACTGTTTTTTCGCATCTCAGTAAAATTTTTTCATGGAAATTTGCGTTTTGCGCACGAGCTGAAATTGAGAATGTAACCGCAACAAAATTTCAGCCCGGGCTGAAACTCACCATGTAATCAGGCCCTAAACTAACAAGTTCGCGACTTTGATTTGGCTACCCCGGTTGAGTGGAATGCACATCGGTCCACCACCACGCTAAGCACCTTTACTAGTAAAAGAAGATATAAAAACATGGATGTTTAGAGAAGCTTTTAATACTTCACATGATGAATTTCAAGGGCTAGTTGGAAAATCAGGACTGGACTCTGGACTTGACTGGACTGGACTCTGGACTAGACTCTGGACTGGATAGGACTCTGGACTGGACTGGACTAGACTAGACTGGGCGGGAGAGGTGCAAGGGATTAGTCTTTTAGAATCAGTTTTGGTTACTTCTGCTTATATTTTTCGGTTTCATTACAAATAATCACCTGAGGTCAATTGTTAACACAGCAGTATGTGGCGCCATTTCTCTTTAATTTGCGCTAATGTTTTAAGCGAGTATTTACAAGCTTCGCTACACATACTTAGAAAGT
>NC_090884.1:65408685-65416185 GCF_036669925.1 Montipora capricornis
TCAACTGGTAAAATTGCAGTTTATAACAAAGCAGATTTGACTGACTAAAAAAATAGCCACAAAACTGTAGTACCATTTGACAAAAATTCAACTACAAGGAAGCAAAACTTTTGCACTCTGCCATACTGATAAATTCAGATCAAATTGAGAGGTAGGAGAATTAACTAAAATCATTGAGGGTGCAAAAATTTTGCACCCTGACCTGTTAATAAGTTCGTGCGGTACACTGAATTAACCAAACCACTAAGGGTGCAAAAATTCTGCGTCCTGAACCCAAACACGTGGGCAGTGCGCAAAAATTATGCACTTTGCTTAGTGATGAACAGCCCGAGTCAGATCATACTGTTGCGAATGTGGCCATACTTCTTGGTGGATAAGACAAACTTCACGTAAAAACACAAATCAGTTTTATTCCAACATAGATTTCTTCCACAACATTCACCATGTGGGCTGATGCAATCTGCCTCCACCTGGTGTTACAAGATACCGTTACATTTACTTCCGGTTACAAGGACATTTGCATGTTGAGTTTGCACCCACCACTCAAACACAACATGGGATTTGCTGCATTAGCCTAACAGGCTATCGAGTTTAACTCTAATTACAGGCTTGGTAAATACGTCAGCAACATTTTTGTCTGTAGGCACATAAGTTAAGCTGACAGCTCCGCTCTGAATCTCCAGTCTTACATAGTGATATTTTACATCGATGTGCTTTGATCTTTTGTGATGTACAGGATTCTTAGAAAATGCAATCGTTCCCTGGTTATCTACATTTATTAAATTCTCAACCTCGGATAATGCATTTCGCGTGCTCTGATTGTTCACTCAATCTCGGTTATCAGCTCATATACCTTGGCTTGACCTTATATGGTAAATGATTGCGG
This sequence comes from Montipora capricornis, assembly GCF_036669925.1. Taxonomy (NCBI): domain Eukaryota; kingdom Metazoa; phylum Cnidaria; class Anthozoa; order Scleractinia; family Acroporidae; genus Montipora; species Montipora capricornis. The sequence goes on from NC_090884.1 coordinate 65,409,572, forward strand.
TAAGCGTTGCTAAACTAAAAATGTTTTCGTCGGAATGTCAAATTTCTCTTTGAATACAGCCAAAAAGGAGAAAAAAACTTTTTTTGTGGAAAGTTTGGATCAATTCCGACGTTTAGAAGTACGCGAAAAGGCAAGAAATGTTTTTGTGATGAGCCTGCGTCTGTCTGACAACAAGGTATTACACAACATCGCATCAGTTCTCATCAAGTTTTTTTCGATTTCGCTTGGATTTGCTCGCTTTTTCCGCTCGTATTTCGTACTACCAAATTTTTGGAGTTGAAGGAAGTTAATAAAACAATTATGCCAGCGCTTGTGGGATATGAGACCGGTTATAGCCAACTCGGCGCTACGCGCCTCGTTGGCTATTTACCATCTCATATCCAAGGCGCGCTTATGGAATAATTGTTAAATATACAAACGTTCTTGCAAGGATGACACATTAGATCAGCTAGAAGTTGCCTAAGAAATTTCGCTTCTTGTGTAGCAGTGGCTTCACATGAGGACAATGCTACAATGGATCGTTTTCTGCTTTTCCACGAAATCAGTGAGCTCTCATCACATAACTTGAATGCATAACCACTAATGCTACGTCTATCATCAGACATCAGTCTGAATCACTATATCCCACTAGTTTCAGCTGCGTTCCCTTAACAAACTTTAAGCATCTGTTATGAGTACCCTTTAAATACCACAGCACTTGCTTAGCCATCCCATAATGCGATTTAATTGGCTTTGACAGATGTTGGGATAGATACGTCACAACATAACACAAATCGGGTCTTGTGCAAGTCATGAGATAAATCAAACTTCCAACAATTTCACGATACAGTTTTACATTTTCAAATTCGCTTTCATTGACTGCACTGGCTTTGTTTGCGCCCAGCTCGCATGGAACTGCTTTTGGTTTGCAATCAGACATGTTGAACCTTTCCAGAATCTTTTCCACAAACTTTCTTTGATTCATTTCAATACAATCCTTTCCACACTTGAATTGGATACTTAGAAACCATGATAAAACACCTAGGTCTTTCATTTTGAATGTCGTCATAAGAGACTCTTTGGCCTTTTTCAACACATCAGTGTTACTACATGCAATAATGATGTCATCGACCCATACAATTGCAATTACTTGGCCAAATTCAATACTCTTAACATGAACACATGGATCAGCTAGGGACTGTACAAACCTTTCTTGTGTTAAATAACCATGCAACAAACAATTCCAATTCCGACCACTCTGTTTCAGGCCATATAAGGATTAATTTAGTTTACATACAAGCTTTTGACCATTGGGGCCTTTTCTCTCATAACCTTCAGGTTGCTCTATGTATAACTCACAGTCGATGGGAGCATTTAAATAGCCCGTCTTAACATCCATCTGATGTACTACCATACCCATCTGAATTGCTAACTGCATTAGTATACGAACTGAAGTTGTGCGAACAGTTGGTGAAAAAGTTTCATGGTAATCTATACCTGGGGCTTGGGAGTAGCCCTTAGCAACAAATCGTGCCTTGTACTTTTCCTCCCCATTGGGATCTAGTTTTATTGCATACACTCACTAGTCCTCCCACTTCCCCCCACTGAGGGTCTACCCTCTGGTAAAGGAGTGAGCTCAAATGTTTCATTGTCCCATAATGCATCTAACTCTTCATTCATTGCTTCTCTCCACTTACTGGACCCTGGGGATGAGATAGCATCTTGGAAGGACTTTGGAACATTACTTACTCTGTAACAGAAATCAACTGTGCAATTTGCAGCATCATCAACTGCATTGTCAAGTTCCTCACCAGTTACATAGTCATCAAGATACTTTGGTCTAGCACGATCTCTACTGGGGTAACGCCTTGTACTTTCCTGCCCATTTTCAGGTTTTGGCATTTCAGGTTCTGCTGCTTTAACAGAATCAGGTAGGAAGTTCACATTTTCATCAAAACTGTCAAACTTCTCAGTGAACTTGACGCATCGGATTTTCTTGACATTGTTTTTTTGATCAGGGTAATAAACAAGAAATGCAGGACTAGACCTGTCATAACCAACGAAAATACCTTTCTCAGCCCTAGGGTCTAATTTGGTTTTGTTTTGAACATAAGCATAGCACACAGTACCAAATGCATGCATGTTAGACAAATTGGGTTTGATACCTGTCAAGTACTCATAGGGGGTTTTACCTGTTCTGGGGTTGTAACATCTGTTCCGTATATAAGCTGATGTCATGACAGCATATGTCCACAGCTGCTTGGGTAATTCTGCATCAATTAGCAGGCATCTAGCCATATCAAAAAGTGACCTCCAGGCTCTTTCAGCTGTTCCATTTTGATGGGGTGAGTAGGGAGCTGAAAGTTCATGCTTAATGTGGTTTTTCAACAGAAGGGATTTGAATTCTTCACTAATGTATTCACCCCCATTGTCGGGTCGCAATCGTTTTACTGTACCATACGGTGCAGTATCAGCCAAGAATTGCTCAGTTGCCCTAACAGAATCACTCTTATTTTTGAGAAAATATACTCCGAGAGCACCTGAATAGTCATCTACAAATACCATTGCATACTTGTGACCGTCTTTTGATTCTGGAGTGAATCTAGGTCACTGTGGACTAACCGTAGGGGTAAAGATGCACGACAGTCTGGCTCCCTATTTCGATATTGGGACATGCCTTGCACACAAGTGTCACATTCAAGCTTACCCTTTGTGGTAATTTTCATCCCCTCAACTACATCCTCTAATTTGAACACATCATTCATGTTGCAGTGCCCCAGTATTTTGTGCCATACTTCAGCACTGTAAGCTCCACCACTGGGATTTGTCTAGTTGAGATAACACAGCTTACCATATTACTGTATGGAAACTTTCGTACCATCTGGGGCACTCAACTTAGAGGAATTTGGTGTCAAATTTACGGCACCTCCCTTACTGACTCCTACTTGGACAGAAAATATGTTCTGCTTATAGCTAGGTATGTACAAAGCATCTTCAAGAAAAACTTCATGGGGGAGTCCCCCTCTAAATCATGTAGAAGAACGTTTGCTCTGCCCTTGGCAGATACAATACCGCATGCTCTACTACCATCCGCTAATTCTATGTAATGGCTCACGGGGTTAAACTTGTCATCAAAATTCAAAAACTTAGCTTTGTCATTAAGAATGTGAGCAGTAGCTCCAGTGTCAACTAACAAAGAGTTATCTCTAATGGTATTAAATTGTCCACAGTCACTTTGAACGCAACCGAAGCGTCCTTGTTATCATCACTCACGGTTTTTGCAGTGTCTTTCTTGCGACATACTTCCGTATTGTGAGTCTTCGATCTGCAGTAGCTGCACCATCGGTTGTTTTCTTTCTTAGGATTCTTCTTGTCCTTGGACCGGCACTCTGGCGACTTATGTCCAAGCTGACCACAGGAATAGCATGTCACAGTGGCTTTTGGTGGTGAGTTCTTCCTTTTACAGTTCATGACGCTGTCTTCGCCAGTTTGTGATGGGGTACGTAATTTCTCTGTCTCTTCGTAACTCCTCAGTGCGATCTTGAACTCTAGGAACTTCATCTTGTATTCTTTCTCGTCTCGCTGCGAGACAAGGACTGAAAACGTTTTATATTCCTCAGGTAAGCCTTTTAACACCATAGCAATCAAAAGGTTGTCATTGACTGTCTCATCGGCCGATTTGCAGTGAAGTAAGTTCGGTGTAGAGCGCAAGAACACGTGGTTTGCTTTTGCCCATGTAATGATTCCTCAGTATTTTTAGATTTCTTGCCATCGTCCTTCGCATCTCCCATGACCATGAATAGGCTACGGTCGTCTAAACACTGGATTAGTTGGGCGAAAGCGTCAATGTTCTTGACCCTATTTTCCTCATCTAGCTCGCCTTCTGCTAGGATAACATCGTGCAACTTGTGAAGTCGCATAAATCCAAAGAACTTAATTTCCCAAATCTCGTATTTCGTTTCGTCAACATCAAACATTAGTCGTCGACTGGGCCCATAACCTGTTGCGAGTGTGGCCATACGTCTTGGTGGATAAGACAAACTTCACGTAAAAACACAACTCAGTTTTATTCCAACACAGGTTTCTTCCACAACATTTCCCATGTGGGCTGATGCAATCTGCCTCAACCTGGTGTTACAGGATACTATTACATTTACTTCCGGTTACAAGGAGATTTACATGTTGAGTTTGCATCCAACACATACAATTCTATAGCCCAAATCATGATTAATGAACGACCCTGCTGAAAGGTTTAAAGATTAACGCCAATAACTGGTTGTTCAAGTTGTCCCAGTTCAATAATAACGCACCAACCTGAAGTTCATCCACTGTCTACAATGGGCATATTTACTAAACTACGACAATGATTTCGTTTAGATACATAGATAGATAGATAGATAGATAGATAGATAGATAGATAGATAGATAGATAGATAGATAGTTTACTAAAAATATTACTTCGCAGGCAAAAGGCTGAATTGCATAATACTTCACAAATTTGACAATGGTACGCTATATATACTATGTTAAGATACATGAGTATGACTAATTTAAATTTATTTAAAATACTACAAAATGCTAAAAAACCAGAAGTCAGACCCCGGTTCCTGGAAAGCCGATTAATCTATCCTCCGATTAGCGTCAAATCCACGATTAAATTTCTTATTCCTCGGATAACTAATCGTGGGTTAAAAAGGAGTTCCTGAAAGCGAAATTATCCCGCGATTAACTAATCCCAGATTAGTGCTAAATGAAAACCGGTTTAACGAGTTTTTCGACCACCTGCCTCTGAAAAAATATGGCGCGAAAAATTGGCGCGGATTGCGGGGCCGGTGAAGAAAACAAAATGGGGGAAAGTAAGGTGAAAGAACTTGAAGAAAAGGGAAGAAAAAGAAAACCAAATTTCTCACCGCTTGAGATTTCCGTAATTACAGAAAGTGTAAAAAAGAAATATTGATGTGATCCAGTCAAAGCTGACGAATAATATAACCAACAAAAGGAAAAGTCAAGTCTGGGAGGAGATTACCAAGGAGGTAAATGCTGTTGGCCGAGCGAATCGCTCCGTCCAAGAAATAAAAGACAAGTGGAAGAAGCTCCTCTCAACAGCCAAAAGAGAATTTAGTAATTACAAGAAAGAGTACAAGAAGACTGGCGGTGGAATTCCACCCAAGCCCCCTTCCCAGTCAAGTGAGCAAATCATAGAAATTTTTGAGGACACACCAGCCTTCTCCGGACTGGGGGGATTTGAGACTGGTGGCGGCGAAGGCTTGGTGAGAAAGCTTATAAATATTTCTTTGTTTTACTGGTCATGTGATTTCCTAGAAAGCTGTAGCTTTGTCCGCCATAGGCCATTTCAGAAACGTGAGAGGACTGGGACGAGTTTGGTTGTTTTCCGTTTGTTTAAAAAACTAAGACATTCAAATGAAAGATCAACCAAGTTTCAGAGTCTTTACCAAGAATAGATGTATTTAGAGGAGGAAAATAGTGAAATAATATATCTTCAAATATCACCTAAAATAGAGAGTTTGTATGGAATGGGTAGACAGGCCACAAAATTATAAAGGTTTGTATGGGATTTTGCAACTTTTGCAGGTCTCCCATTTGGCCAATTTGCCGTAGAAAACTCTCAAACTTGGCTGGATAGCTTTTCATTTGGTAACATTTCAGTTGAAGAGTTTAGATTTTCAATCTAAGCAAGTATGAGAAACTCGTCCCAGTCCTCTCACGTTTCTGAAATGGCCTATTTTTGGTATGTTTTTATCTGGGAACCTTTCGTTGAGCATTTTAAGATAAGTACTTAAGTTTTTAAATCATTTTGCATAGTTTCCTCCCCATTTTCTGCCATTTTACTTTGCGAAATGTGAGGCAACCTCATTTTTACGTTAAATGTTTATGGTTGGCTTAGACAAAATAGTATACAAAAATTTGGTTTTATCAACGGAGTTGATAATGTAAATTGGCCACCGTACAGAGATTCTAAAAGCTGACGTTTCGAGCGTTAGCCCTTCGTCAGAGCGAATCGAGGGATTATGGGTTACGTGTAGTTTTTATAGTAGAGTAGGAGCTACGCTATTGGTGGTAACATGGCAACGTGAAAAATAGGAATATATTAGTTAAATGAAAAGCGTTCGTTAATACCGTGAGGATTAAGGGTGCCGATTTGAAAGATGAATTTTTGTTCCAGATTCTTGCGGCTTTCCGTCGTACCTAGATGTAGGGAAAGGCCGCAGATAGCCATGTGTTTTTTGGAGTGGTTAGGCAGATTAAAATGGCGAGCGACTGGCTTGGATGCATCCTTGTCATTCTTCTCAACATCGCGAAGGTGTTCGCGGAATCGGTCACCTAGTCGTCTACCTGTCTCACCAATGTATAATTTATTGCATAACGTGCAGGTTATGCAATAAATGACATTTGCGGAGGTACATGTGAAACGATCGGTGATCTTAACAGATCGCTTAGGTCCCGATATCTTGCTAGTGTTAACAATGAAAAGACAAGTTTTGCATCGTGAGCGCGCGCATTTGAAAGTGCCGGATTGCTCGTTAGTTTTGAGCGCGCTTCTAACTAAAAAGTTGCCTACGTTTTTGTCGCGTTTGAATGAAATAAGTGGAGGTTGCGAAAAGATTATACCAGTC
>NC_090884.1:65421185-65423685 GCF_036669925.1 Montipora capricornis
TATTTTTCTTGGTTCTGTTGTGTTACCTTCTTTGAATTCTCTCTTACACCGAGAAACGTTCGAATTTAGGCTCTGATGAACTCGTAATTCGAGAATAAGAATTTGTTCTCCGTTGCTTTTCAGTGAAAATCTTACTTACTTTTATAGTCAAGCTTGCATTTATGTTTCGAAAGCAAGTTTTATTTCGATGTAACGACATAGGAAAGGGTCAACAGCGAAGGAAATCTCAATCGCATGCGCAGTAATAGAAGTACTTGAAAAAAGGGCACTGAGTGCTTATAAAAAACATCAATACAAGCTTACGTAAATATCCTATGTTTTTCAACATTTTTCCTATAGTTCAAATTTCTGCTGCTGATTGCACAACATTTTCTTGAATTGAATATAGCAGAACCAGCTGAAGCAGATATTGTGGAAGACCAACAAGATTTACCAACGCTATCGAGTGAAGATATGATGAAACTTGGTCTCATGGCACAGGTTAAGGACGATCATTCACCGTTGCCACCAAATAGAAACAGACGAATTTCACAAGCGGATATTCTTGCAGAGCAGCAAAAGGCATTAAAGCTACAACAAGAAATGCTGGAGCTAAAGAAAACAAAGCTTCGAATGGAAATTCTTCTTATCAGCAAAAACCTGGATGACGAAGATAAGGAAACCATCCTAAATTGAATCCAGGATATTTTTAATGAACACTTTATATTGATATTGGGATTTTACATTAGCTTACAATGTTTTGTAAAATGTTTCAGGTTCTACATAAATTTCAAGCATATTTTTTCATACACAAAATCTTGTTTATCCCAGTTATGGAAATAATGTCTCTGTGACCAGTTACATAGTAATATATTTCATTTTGATTCAAATCCATTATTTTATATTGCATTAAATTAAAGTGCCCATCAGATAGGATGGGGGTCACACAGTACTAATTACATTTTCTCCAAGACAAATTACAGGTGGAATTGAGTCTTTTGTTTCTTGCATTCTCCTTTCATTTTTATTATCCATGTAAAACTGAGAGTAAGGATCCATATTGGTATTACAAAATGTAAGTGTTATTGTTGGCTTAGGGAAGGGGTAGGTGGACAGTTTCGCAGAAACCTATAATGATCTGATGAGTCATTACTATTTGGAATCTTTACAACAGGCAGAATTGTAGGAATTATTCCTTTGTACTGGTTTCCTTTTATCCAGAAAATGTCTTGTATTTCCAAGTGTATTAACAGTGGTCAGAGATACTTGGTCACAATACTTCCATTAGTGTATTTACATTAGCTGTTAAGCCTTGGTCAGTGACATAAACATTTTGAACATTTTGGCGAGAGATGTTGTGACTATGTCAGGACATAAACAGTACCAATAGCTGAACAATTAAGTTCTTCAAAGAGGACAGCATTTTTGGAACAAAAGACATCCAACAAAGTTTATACTCTTCTTGACTTATGAACCTCTGTATTGGGTATTTTAGACAAAATTGATAAATCACAAAGACCACTATTGATGAAGCAACAATCTTAGCAATTAAAGTGACAATGGCTTGAATGTTTCAACCAAGTTTGACAATGTTAGACGTTGAATGATGGCAAACTCACTAGTAGCACTGGAATACAAAATGATTCTTGATATGCAACAATTTTACCTGAAAATCGGATGATTTAAAGGAAAATGTATGACAAAATAGACTTCTGCAGCTATTACCCATACAGAGAGTCTGACATCATTTTAGAAGATTGCAATATTGACAATGTTTAGGTTATTTAAAGAATTTAGATGCTGACACCGTAAGATACACGTTTAGTGGAGAAACGGAAATTTAAAAAAAGGTGTGGCAAATGTGATCTCTCACAGCTTTTCCATTCTCTTGGCCATGAAAGGGAGCCATTGCTGGCTGGTCGTCTTCATGCAGGAGGTGGCAATCCTGTGGTTCACTCCTCAGTATTGCGATCTTGTGCAATATGGCGCCAGGGGACGGGAGGCGCCCCTCGCTCGCTTTGTCGACCCTCAACCGGGCCCAGACCTAGTCGCGCGAATCCAAGATGGCGACCTCATTACGAATTCCGGTTTTTCGACCATCCAACCGCCTGCGTGCAGGCTAGGAGAAAGTAAGTGGGATAGTTTGTGGTTACCAGAGATTACATTAAACAACTTAAGACACTGTTCCTCGCGCCGAGACCGCAGTGTCAAGATCATAAATACTTAAGCAAAGTCTATAGGAACAATCAGGTAAAATTATGCTTAGCGCCCTCTTCAGTATTCGCTCGATATCATTGATAAGATACTCGGGCAAAGCATGATGGAAAATAAACGAACAGCATTCGAGAACTGGTCTAACAACAGTGCAATAAAAGTTGATAATATCATGAGGGTTCACTCCCGCTCTCTTGAGAAGAACCAGGAAGTATAGTCTCTTATTGGCTTTCCTGATAGCCTCATTCACATGATCATTCCACGTAAGATCACTAGACAGAGTCACTCCTAAGATCTTGGCGGAGCT
>NC_090884.1:65426185-65438685 GCF_036669925.1 Montipora capricornis
TACATTCAATATCATTGTTGTTGTTTCATCGTTAACACACTCACTTTGGAGGTTGGTTGGCTGCATCTTGATATGCATTAATGTGACAGCGCGATGCTGTTAGTGAGTTTCAAATATGCTAGTCAATACTTGGCTGTGTAGCCGCGCGATGCGGTTCCAGTCGAGACCCACAAATTGACCCTTGCTCACCATAGAGTCTCCAGTAGCTCAGTGGTTAGAGCATCCGACTAGATCACAGAGGGTCGTGGGTTCAAATCCCATCTGGGATTCGGATATTTGTCCGAGTCTACATTTCTCCTTACATTCAATATCATTATTCTCAATTTTGACTATTAATAATACAAGTGCACATTGAGATGGCAATTAAATAGCTCTGAAACTTGGATGGACATACAGTATTTGCAATATATTCATGAAGCTGTTTTATTGCCCTTTATACAGTGCCTCCATACAATGGAACTCAAAGGTGAATTATCCTTAGAAACTAGAATGCCGAAAATAATCCATTCTCATAATGCACCTGAAATACAAACGTTACATGCAAAAGAATGTAGGTAAGGTAAATAAGATGATAGAAGTACTCAACGTTTTTCTTCAAATTCGTGGCCGAAACAGACACTGTACCCTGATGCAGAATTTAGTAACAACCTAATGCAATACAACTAGCAGCAAATTATTACTCATCTTAATAAATAATTGACTTGCGTGACAATAAGTTCCTAATTATGATAGATATACAGGTATTTAAATCCTAAATAAATTTTAATTAGTTACATTGTTTAGTTTGGAGCAACGATAATATAAGGTATATCAAAGGCCTCTATCAATTATTAGTCATCTCCTTAAATTAATGAAATTATTTTGCCTTTCTATACATGTAGTACTTTGGAAATGTAACCTGCAGAAGCGGTTTCATTTTGTCTCAGATACCATAGCTTTTGTTTTTGCCAATACAACAATTCATTTGGATCAATGCACATTTTGAATCTCAAAAGCATAACAAAATATCCCTTACGGCAGTAAACTTGGCAATGTTAAAGCCAACGGAGAAGTTAAGGCTGAGTTCAGATACCAAACATTTGATTGGGAATTAATAAAACCTTAGGCTGACCTTAGGACAACATAATAACTGCCATATAATACGTCACAAGTATATGCACAGTATACTTCCATATAAGAAAAATTCAGTATCTAAATCGAACCTGCCTGAAAGTTGAAATAGCAGCTAGGAGAATGACTCAGCCATTTCACATTGATTCATACGCCACATTGTATTTTCATGTAATTGATTTAAGTTATTAGGTTTGGTATCTGAACTGCGCCCAATACTATTATCAAACAATATATAGTTATATAGCTCGAGTTTTTCCCGCTACAGCGCGCCCATTCATTGGCTAGTTGATGGTCACATGACATTTCACAATGACACTGTTTACCGCCAAATGCCATAAGCGGGCAACAGTGCGAAAACTATGACGTCAAACGGGGAACAGTTCACTGTTACCCGCGAAATGTTGATCGATGTTGCAAGTGATAAGAGAGTGAAGTTGCATGTGGCTTGATGTTGTAGCTGGAACATGCGCGATTTTTTCTAAATGTTTGACCCATTTGTTTTGCAATATAACAAATCACTGTGCCTCGGGGAAACATTGAGATTCTCGGGAAACAAAATGAACTGTTTCCCTCGGGACCAGTCATTAAGTGTTTAATGATGCACCAACCAAAAACTGTGATGAACATTTTGTTAGGCATTGTTTGGAAGCAAGTTCCTATAGTACTGTACTTGAATCTAAGTTCTTCAAACACGTTTATCTACAGAACCAGATGGAAAATACTTCACAGTATGCTATAACAAATTAACTGCATGTTTACACCTACTTTACAAGTCACATCGAACCATATAAGGAGTGCCATCCGCCAGTTCAAATGGAGAATACTACAAATTAAAATGCTATAACAAATTAACTGCATGATTACACCTACTTTACAAGTGACACCGAACTGTATAAGGAATGCCACCAGCCAGTTCAGATGGAAAATACTAAAACTAGTATACTATCATCATCATCATCATCATCACTACAATATGACAAATTAACTGCATTGTTAGACCTACTTTCAAGGCTGTTGCCTAACAGGAGCCCAGTAGCCTTGGGCTCCCAAAGAATAGCTCTGGGCGCCTTAATTTTTCACAGCACCACCTTTCACTTCCTATGTTGGGCTCCTAGGTTCTCAGCGTTTAGCTCTGAGGGCCCCTTTGAAATTTTCTTAGGCAGCAGCCTTGACTTTACAAATTACATCAAACTGTATGAGGCGCGCCACCCGCCAGTTCAGATGGAAAATACTACAAATTAGTATACTATGACAAATTAACTGCATCATTGGACATACTTTACAAATTACATCGAACTGTATGAGGCGCGCCACCCGCCAGTTCAGATGGAAAATACTACAAATTAGTATACTATGACAAATTAACTGCATGGTTAGACCTACATGTGTACTTTAAATGTTACATTGAACTGTATGACGTGCATCACCCCCCAGTTCAGATGGAAAATACTACAAAGTAGTGTACTGCAATATGACAAATTAACTGCATGGTTAGACCTTCTTTACAAATTACATCGAACTGTATGAGGCGCGCCACCCGCCAGTTCAGATGGAAAATACTACAAATTAGTATACTATGACAAACTAACTGCATGGTTAGACCTACTTTACAAATTACATGGAACTGTATGAGGTGCGCCACCCGCCAGTTCAGATGGAAAATACTAGAAATTATTATATTATGACAAATTAATTGCATGGTTAGACCTACTTTAAAAGTTACATTGAACTGTATGAGGTGCGTCACCCGCCAGTTCAGATAAAAAATACTACAAATTAGTGTACTGCAATATGACAAATTAACTACAAAAATTTGGTTTATCAACGGAGTTGATAATGTAAATTGACCACCGTACAGAGATTCTAAAAGCTGACGTTTCGAGCGTTAGCCCTTCGTCAGAGCGAATCGAGGGATTATGGGTTACGTGTAGTTTTTATAGTAGAGTAGGAGCTACGCTATTGGTGGTAACATGGCAACGTGAAAAGTAGGAATATATTAGTTAAATAAAAAGCGTTCGTTAAAGGGACTGTAGCACGATATTGCGCATGTACAGCCATGATTGACAGCGGTAGCTGGTTCACCAATAGAAATCGCCGGAAGCGGCGCCCCGCGGCAATGCGAATCGATTTTGAAGTTTTCGCAGGATCGTCGCCTACGTTTGAAAACCAATATTATGTCTGGCCTGTGACCTTTTGTTTAAAGAATAAAGAAAGCGACAGACGTGCAACAATGGCCCGTAATATTGCGGAGGACCAACAGGTACAGCTAAAATTAAAAGAAAAAAAAACGGATTGTCTTCGTTCGCTCTGAAGCGGTGATATTTGAAGTTGTGTGTATTTGGCGATGGCGTATTTACTGGTAGTTCGTGCTTGTTTCTTTGGAATTTGCATAGTCAAGAGTCTCCTGCAGTTGTTCTAGTACCTGCTTGACAAAAACTGGGAGGGTACGTCAAGGATGTCCTTGCAGAACAGATGGGAAATCGTGCACTGCGGCTTGTAAGTGCGGAACAAGGTGAAAGGCATGTAAAAACAAGGTGAGATTTTGCTGCGATTGTACACAAGCTTGGCTTCACGCACATTGTCAGTAAGGTTTTACCGTCAGTAATTCTTTCTGAAATTTTTGTTCTCAGCCTGAAAGCGGGGGTCAAGGAACAGCTGCCTCCAGTGAGCATCAGGAGAATCAAAAACAGCTGAGAAGCGAAGAAGAGGAAGGAAATTTGGAGAATCGACGTGTTGTGGTAATATTTTGTCTTGCGATAGTTCTAGTCGTCGTGATCAATTGTCATATATATACATATAAATGTATACAAGTATCTGTCACCAAAACAGGCAAACGATCCTTGAATACAAGTAAAAAGGAGTGACTAGATCTTTTTTTGGAGTCAGTTCTGATACAGTGTACCATTATACTAAGACTTTGTATTATGTTCATTTTTGTGACAAAAAGTGTAGCAGTGGTTATTGTTCACCACCAAACAAAACTATATAATGTAAAGAACTTACGCTATAATCATGTTCTGACAGATAATATAATAGACAGATAATAGGCCACTTCGAAAAATACCATAGTACTCTTTGTTTGTCCTCCAATTTTGCATAATTATTGTTTTGATTTTCTCTTGGGACTTACAATGGTCCCAAGAGAAAACAAAAACAATGCTTCTGCAAAATTTGGGGAGACAAACAAAGAGTATTATGGTATTTTCCAAAGAGGCCTATTTGTCATTGTGCTGGCACTGAAATAGGTTTTATTCTTTCACATGTAGGAATTTATAAACACTCTTGATGAGCAAATGGCAAAAACATTGGCCATCAGAGCATTACAAAGGGGTGTAGGCAGCATGGATTATGTCGATTCACTTTTACTTATGGAACCAGAAGATGAGAGCAATAACTCTGACCAAGAACCCAATGTTGCTGGCTATGATAATACCTCACCTCTGAATGTGCCATCAGCAAGTACACAATCTATTGACCATGAGCCAGTTCCAGAATGGTGCAAATGTAGTTGCTGTCGTACTATGCCGCGAGACATGGAGAACAAGTGTTGTGGGCGAAGGAATTGTGTTTCGCAAACAAGGCGCTTTCGAAAACTTTGCTTAGATGCAGAATATTTACTGCTTTGTGCCAAAAATACAGCAGATATCCGCAATGACAGACAGGACAGTAGTAGCCGTACTTTCCGTAATGCTGCATATAGAAACTATATTTTAGATACCCATGGCTACCTGGGAAAAAGGAAGAGAAAAGTTGTTCCCTCTTGTTGTGTACTTTGCATTCGCCGACACTACCCTTCAGCGACAGGTATATATATGGGGTTCCGAGAGCACTGAAATGTCACTGGAGAAAAAAAACTACAGCAATAGTCTCTGAAAAGCTTGTCCAGTAAAACAAAAACACATATGATTACCCACAAGGATCACCAACAGAGCCTAATTATTCAGCCTCATTATGCATTATTTCATTGTCATTCTATCTCAAGCTATTTCATATAGGTGTAGAAGTTTTGATTTGCACTCGTTGTGAAGTAGGCTAGCTTTAGTGCACTTCTAAAACACTGCCCAGATCTATGTACAGTTGAACCTCTCCTCAACGGCCACCTTGGGGACTGAAGAAACTGGTCCTTGTTAAAAAAAGTGGCTATTAGCAGAGGTTCAACTGTATTTGAAGAGGTCTATAGTGGGAGGCACTATGCAATTCTGTTTGACATTTATTGTTCACTTCACAAGTAATAGCCAAGCATCCTGATGAAGGGTATCTGGCAGAAATGACAGAAACCTTCTTTCTACATACAACTCTACCATTTACTTGTACACAAGTAAATTTTGGCAGGTAAAGCATTATGGGTCATACATGCCTTGCGCAATTTACTGTTTTGTGGCACTTTTGGAACTTACATGAACAATTATAATACTGAAGACAAGGAATAACTAGTAATATGATATCAGATTTTTCTAGACTTTCAGTTTCTATTTGTGAATAGTTTTCTTGATGGTACACGACCATACAAAATTAGCAAAAAATCCTCTTCTCTACTGTGCAATCCAATAGACCTTATTACATGCAGCACAATGGAGTTGTTAACTTTAATTTTTGTTATTACATATAACAATGCAGTTTCTTGTGAAATGGAATAAGGAATGAAGATTGTTCAAGAGGATGAGTATCTCTCATTTTGAAAGAGACTGCTGCCCTAGTATTGTTACATTGGCATCTGAAGAACACAAGCTAAAAGTTGAGTGTTATTTCCTGTCTCTGAAAATTCTAACCAAGGGTAGTTTAGTCTGTTATTTCAACATTGGAATGGCAGAAACTCTAAATTTTAAATGAACAGATTTATGGCAGCTAATCAAAATTAATCACTGGCCTGAATGTTCTGTTGACAAACACTGGTGTACTGTACACCATAACTATTATAAATTATTATCAGAAACCCACAAGGGTTGAAACGTGTAACGCGCGTTCACAACTTCCGAATATTCAGTGCAAACTGATTGGTTGAATGTTTCAGTGCTAAGTCCCATATTTGGAAACCCCTCGCTCTGGTTGTTCCAAATATGGTACTTAGCAAATTGAATATTCAGAAGCTTGTTTCCCAGCACACAAGGGGCCGTTACACGTTTCAACCCATATGGGTTTCTGTTATTATGGTAATATCAGTTTGATAAAAATCACATCACCCACAGGACATACCGTGGTATTGCGAGGTTCTTTACAACATTCACCAAATCTGGCTACACTATTCAACATCAAGCTATATTGAAGCTACTGTACAGGGAACCCTTGCTAAAAATGTTGCCAGTAATCGATCCCAAAAAAAATAAAAATAAATAAAAATAATAATGGGTTCTCCTTGTCCACTGTAGCCGAATCGAATAGGAATTTGGAAAGTGATGTTTTTTGCAGATAGGGGAAAACCAGAGTACCCTGAGAAAAACATCTTTGACCAGAGAAGAGAATGAACTACAAACTAAACCCACATGACTCTGAGATCTGGAATCGAACCTGGGCCACATTGTTGGGAGGTGAATGCTCTCACCCCAGTCCCATCCCTGCACCCCTAAAAATAGCTAGGAAAACAGAAAGTGCTTCCATTTCCCATCCACTGCAAGCAAGGAAAGACAGTCATGAACAGTGGCGGGACTACTATTTAAACAAATCAAAGGGGACAGACTGTAAATAAATGTTGCTTCTAACAATATCTGATATCCGTAACTGTTCTTTAGTAGGATGCCCAAAATGTGTCCTATTCCATAATTGGTTTGCGCTCTATTAAATCCTATACCAATAGCCCTTTTCACGGTTAGTTTTTCCCATTTGCATTACAATGTAATCTAGCATGTATGTGAGGCAATTTCAGGCTATTTTGTAGTTTAAACCCGAAATTGCATCGCACCCACGTTAGATTACATTGTAATGCAAATGAGAAAAACTAACCGTGAAAAGGGCTATTGCAGAAGATTTTTGGAGGAGCCACTACAGACAAGGAAAGACAGTCATGAACATTGGTAGGACTGTTATTTGACTAGTGCTACTGCATCTGCCATGAATGTGTCAGTCTAGGACTCAGACTACCCCCTATGTCTCAAAAGATATACTAAAAGCTACAGTCGCTGAAGCTTTGTTTTCGGCAACACTAATCAGCTACTTGTTTGTGAAAATTGTGAAAATCTACTTTTCCTTCTCGCAAGGAGCTCATGAGATGGAGGAGGCTCACTTTCTGCAATGGTGGGAGCAATGAGTCTCGGATCATCTGCCTCTAGTGGAACCTCCCGTGCGATTGAATCATCATCATCAACGCGAAGTTTGAAAATCTTTGCCATTAGAATCCAAATGTATCCATAGTCTTTGGACACTTTTACTGTCCTCACATCCCAAGATTTTGTCCGTTGATTATACTTTCTTGTGATCACAGTCTCAGCATCCTCATTTGTGGCATTTGGCAGATCATTATGGTAGTTCCAATCTATAGCAGTCAATTTCTTCCTTGCTCTATAAACTGTTTTCCTGGACGTTGTTGAAAATGTTATAAAAAAATTCAATATTAAAGGGAAACATGCATGATAAGCTACAGCTGTACCTTTGCAATAAGTTAAAATAGTGACGATAAAACTTCCCAGCATCTTCACAAGAGAATATCAAAAAGTTCTCCAATCCAGTTCATTAACATTCAATACTGATAATTAAACCTGCTGTGCGCAGACATGAATAACGAGAAACTTATAATGTTGTCATGGATCAGTTTAAGAGGCAAAGATTTTGCATGACCTCTTACAATGCTGGTCAAATATGACAGTGTCATTTATTGCCATTCACTTATTTAACTGTTGGCTTAAACCATGCTGCACAAAGGTAAAAGGAAACAATGTGACTTACGTGAATGACACTTTCTTAGATGTGTACATAAGAGACATGCTATTAGCACATTCCAAAGCACCGGTGTGTCTACAGAAGTAATAACAAAAATATCTTAATTTAATACTAATATTTTCAATGAATATCAAAACCTTATTCAATACATGAAGACCGCAGTAGAGATTTTATTTAAAAAGGATTCCACTGATACGGTTCACTTAAAATTTAATAGAGCTATAACTGTTTCTACAGTGTTTGTGTATATCCAACAGAACTGATAAACTATTAAGACCAATTGAACTTCGTAGCTGTTTAAGTCCCTGCCTAAATACAGTGTAGCATGTACCCTGCATCTTGAAATCTAAGCGACAGCCCTGCATATAAGAGGAAAAAAAAAAGTAATTCCATGTTCACCTGAATTTGATGTAGGACTTGAAACTCTCCAGCAGGGCAGGGTCAAGAATGATCTTTTGCAGTGCTTCAAAATCCTTTGCTCTCCTGTCAAACCATGGGAGAGAATGGTCTTCCGGTAACTCACCATGGTCACAGCTCCCTCCAGGCCAATCATGGTCATTGCAGACATGATGCAATAGGCCAATCCATTTATCCTGCATAGTGAGAAACATTGGTGTACATTAGTGTACTGTAAAAAAGTGTGATACCATGTGCCCCATTTTAGGGCAGGCTAACCGCCCTCCTTAGTATGTTTAATTCGTGATTATTAATTTTGTTAATTTTATTTTGTCAAGTATTCTTTGGTTTTAGTTCTCACAAGTTTAGCTTGAACAAAGTAACTTCACTGCTCAACAAGCACATTCATATTCAACAAAAAAGGTTCACAGACTCGACTATTATAATATGAAATTACATTTACCAGAAAGTGTAGAACAGTCAGACCCTTCACGAAATATATTTTTAGCTCTACATAAGCATAATGAAGTAGAAGTCATCGAAAGTAAGTTGCTAATCCAACAACAATCAAATACACTGTACTCAGAATGATTAGAAATCATCATCCTGAACTAAGTTTGTGAAATGAATGACTCCAGCTTATGTACAAAATAATTACCTTCATCTTCCTTAGAGCCTCTTCATCACTGCTAGTTTCTTTGGAGGCCATTTCGCAGCAAAACCAAAAGTGGTTAATTATGTGGTCTGCCCACTGACTTATTTTTCCCATGTTTTTTGCACTACCAATCTGAGATAAAAATGAAGGTAAATATATAATTATGATAGATTTGGCAAAAACATGCACTGTGTGTGAATCTACTGTACCTGTCCCAGTAAATGTTTGAAAAACTGCTACCATTGAAATTGTAACCTATGTAACCTTTACCGAGACATGTATTGAAAATCGTTCAAAGGGGTCAGGATATTTTTACTACATATACACACAGCTGATTTCAGGTCAATTTATGCACCTTACTTTTTACCTTACTGATACATTTTCTAATGCTCTTGGCTTTGTGCCAAACATCTAGAGAATGGAAAATTGTTGGAAAGGCACTTCCTGGAAACACAAAAAAAAAAAAGTTAATAAAAAATGCCTTGCTGTTTTAGAATCCCACCAACCTTGAACCAAAAAAAATCGTATACTTCTCTTTGAAAATGGAGAGATTTAATTGGTTCCTCGCCATGATGGTATAGCAAGTGTGTACAACGATACTGACCTACACCTATATCCAAAGCAGAACAATAACAAAGTACCTTAGGGTATAATATCTAGGGTAGGGTTCAAATGGCTTACAAAAGTGAATGTGCTACTACACTGCATGTCTAAATTGCTGAAGTTCAGTGCTCAGCTGGCATTGACAACACCTAAAAGATCTCATCACCATAATTATTTAATTTTTGAGTATCAAGTTGGAAATTCAACAAGGCACAAATTACTGGTACTTTATACTACTTCTTACTTTTGTCTTGAGTAAATCGGAAAACGCTGCAAGGTAAAAAGCAAAAGTACATTGATTTCTAAGCTCACCCATCATTTTTTTGATACTTGCTGAGGCATCTGTAACAACTTCTCCCACTGTCAGAACACCTGTGATTCGCTCAAGGATGTTTTGCAGAGCCTTTTTTTCCATATTAACAGACTTTAGCCCGACTTCTCTCTTATCGAGAACCTCCACGTCAATGATATATCCAGTGGTCATCTCCATTAAAAAATAACATAGGTTTTTAGCTGTAAACCCTGGAGAATCACACTGGCCATCACCCATCACAACAAGGTTTTGGCCTTGCAGCTCATGGTTGATAATACCTTGCTGCCATGTCCACCACTCATTGATAGCTGGGATGCAATACACCCTTTGAGCCCGACAAAATGTCGACCTTGATACGAAAGACAAACCCAAAAACTTGGCAAACCTTTCAACTTGAGCAAAGTTATTACCAGACAGAAGGACAGCACCACATGCCTGGAGATTGTTAGCCAGGACCCCATTGACCTTGTGGGAACTCCAGAATTTCCCAAAATGACCCGCTGAACATTTCCACTTGATCAAAACACTAGTGCCACAAAGCGTGTGGTCCACTGTGGTTGCTAGCGGACAACCAGGGTGGCGACACTTTTCAACAAACAACTGCATGAGAAGGTCGAGGGAACAAACAACTTTTGTTCCTACAACAAGAGTGATTTCCTTGCTAAGGCAAGCCTGTTCTTCTATACGATTAAATGGACTTGCACGCAGGGCATTTTTCACGTAAGGGACTGGTTGTGGAGTGGGAAAGGCTGTGGTTGTTTCTGGAGAGGAAGGTGTTTCTGCTGTAGAAGAATCTGTTTGCGTAGCTACAGATAAATGAAGAGGCGATGGCGATGCTGACCGGTCCTTATCAGTTGTTCCAGAGGAACCCATGGCACTTATTTCATCCCCAAATTCTTCTTCCCTATATGTTATGAGAAAATAAAAACAATATTACACGGGTGACACAATTGGCATGGCCTTTGGTGTGCAAGGTCCCGAGTGTGATCCCCGGTGACATAACATCTAAGGTAGTCCTTTTCTCCTTTCTGAGTAGCTTTGTCTAGCTTTGAACACCCTTAAAATGGAGAATTGATGGAGAGAGGGGGAAAAATGAGTGCACTGTCACAAATTATCGAAGTAAAATATAGTTGCATTACCTTCGCTTACCTTTTTTATTCTCATGAAACTGTTAAACATACAGAATTAATCTTAATTTATTTATCATGAACCCACCACCAGAGTCTTGCGCTAGCACAGCCCCATAATGCTAACAGTTATTTTGTTCTCAAGCAACAAAGTACAAAACCAACTTCACTGACCTGTAGAACATGTCTTCTTCACTGTCAGTCAATAATTGACTGTCATCGTCAAGATCCTCATCAAGCTCCCGTAGAGCATCACCAAGATAATTCAAATCACTAAGGGTGATGGAAAAAGAAAATATATATTATAACTGAAAATAAACATGTATTAAATATAAGGTGCATGTTGCAGATAAGAATATTTACATTCACTAGCCTAAAAAAGACATCAGGAAACAAATTCCTATTCCCAGAGGCTTTGACAAGCTCTGGCTTGGTCTGAGATAGTTATAGATGCATGCAAAAATAGCTGTCGAGTTTCAGTAACCACAGGTTAAGTGTTACACTTTATAATATTTCTGACCTCTTGAGAAAAATATGTGTCTCGAATTCTCCAAAATCAGTCAGAGTGCTAAATCTACAATAGATCTCAGCATAGGGACAATAATTTTTATGAAATAAGTTCTGAAGTTTAGCTCAACTTTGACGGCCATAAACATAGCCACAGAGACCTAACTATAATTAACTAGAAAGAAAAAACAAAACAAACAGCAACATACAATGTTGGATCATCACTGTCGCTACTTGTGTCACTGTACGAGTCACTGGTCTGATCATCCTCGTTATCTAAAATCGAAACCACTCCATTCTCTACAATGAAACTTGTGTCACCAACAGTGGTTATTTCACTGCCTGTGACATCAACCTCTGTATCAAAGCTGAAAAGGAAGCAACAACCAACAGCTAAAAGATCTAGATAACAAAATATTGCAAAAGATCTTTTCCACTGATGTGATGTATATGTACACGATTTGCAGTATTATAGCAAACAATAGGAACTTGCAGATTTGAGTACGAGTACTCATACACAATCTCTTACTCGAACTCAAATCTAAAGTTCCCTAATATTCACCCAACACGGCGTATTTTATATTATCTTTTAATAGGGTAAAAAGGTTAATTTATAATTTGGAATCTTTGCTTGTCTTGAAACTCGCGGGTTAAAGTAATGCAAGCAGTGAAAGGATGACCATAAAGGGAGAAAAAGTACTGATAGAAAATAATTGTAATAAATTTGTGGCAGAAAAAAATAATTTTGCAAACAGAAAATTAATGACTACATCAAAATCAGCAACTGAGTATCCTAACCCTCACATTCACCCACAAGGCTAGCAGAGTAGTAAAAATTAACAATTAGGGCTAGCCCATTCGCCTCATCGGCTATCGACCCGCAAACAGGCTAATGACCCGTGGCCCTTGAGGGGGA
>NC_090884.1:65451185-65468685 GCF_036669925.1 Montipora capricornis
TTTTTGTTTTCTTCGTATATTGTTGTTATTGCCTATACTTAAGATGTACGCGTTATTGGCTGTCCACGCTTGGCTGTCCACGCAATCGGTATTCCACGTCTACCATTTTTTCCTCATTTCTCTTATGCCTTATTTTTTCCTTTATTTGTTTACAAGTTCCAGGGTATCACGCGTTCACCATCCGGCTTTGGAGAGCCTGCGTACGCACATTCCAGCGGTTCTTGCCCACAGCAAGGCTCCTAGCACGTTCAAGACCTACCACGGTTGTTTCAAACGTTGGAAATCTTGGGCTAGTGGTTTCCCAGAGGTTATTTACTTCCCGGCTCAAGAGGAACACGGAGCCGCAGTTTGATCCTCTAGGGATTTTACGCCACATCTCGGTATTTAAGCCTTGTCGCCTCTCGCGTCAGTCACTCGACACAGCCAGTTTTACCGCTCGCACCTTGCCGAGCTTAATTTTTCTAGTATGCTGTTTACGTTTAGTCTCGTAGTTTACAGTGATGTAATTCGTTTTTTCTCCGCCACTACTTTATTTCTTGTATGTTAGCTTTTTCTCGTCCCCAATAAACACAACTGGTCGTGTCCTTCCTATTTCAACGTGTTGTTGCCTTTCTGCTGATTAGAACTTAAACGTTTTCCCTGCGGTGGAACGCAGTGACATAGCAGAGAATTTATATTCTCCTTACAGCCCCTATAAAGCATTAAGCACGAATAAGTCTTTTGCCTGGCCCCACGGGAATTGCAAAATTTAAATAAGAATGGTCCTACAAAACGCTATTGTGAAATTTCTTTGTTGAACTCCGCTATAGATTTGATATGCGAATATTGAATTTCTTTATTTCTTTCCGGCTGGCAAAAACTCCTAGATCAAGTAAAAGAAAACACTTCCTTGCGAATCTAGCGAGCTAAGATGGTTGAGCAGTCAAGAATCCAGAACTCTTCAAATTACCCGATCATTTACTGCATTTCATTTGTTTGGTGAGATTATATGATAATACATTTTCCGATTCCACTCATTGAACCCGTGAGGAGGGAGCAGCCGCCAACTAGGATCAAAGAAAAAACGCTGGTGAATACAGCAACAGAACGACTGCAAGGTTTGTGATCCAACAGTTATTTATATCAAAGTTCACATTTGACCGAAATTTTAGCTCATTATTAACAAACTTCTTATTCAACTGAACTCTTTGCAATTAACGCCAAACGTTCAGAACATGTCGATTTAAATTTTTGCATAAAACGTCTACACGTGTCTCCAAAAGTTAATTGCCAGCCCTCTTTTGAAAAATAGTTTCGTGTTTAATGCTACTTTTTACAGTAAGCTTCAAGGAGAGTGTTCGACTCTGAAAGCGCGAAACTCCCGTGCTGCATATTGATTCAGCTGCGTATACACGCATTGCATTCTTACTTGAGTCTTCGACGTCATTTTCTTCTCGATCCAGCTTTCTCAATATTTTAAAGTTAGTAATGGCGGACCATTAAACAGGGAAATTCCAGTTAAAATAAACAGCTGTCTTTTTGAAATCAAGGCTTAAAAACTTTGTTCAGTTACTGTTTCAAAGAAAAATAAAAATTGTTTTTTTGGTCATAGTAGCACTTATAAAATTGGTCATATAAATAAAGCTTTCCTTTCGTTACTGCTAAAGTAGCATTTATAACTGCTAGAATGTCTTAGGTTATACAAAATACATAAGATGAAACTCGATATAATACTGAATAGCAATTTCAGATTAACACAAAACGCAACAGAGATAAACGAAAAGCTTGAGAAGACAGAGTAGCCTTATTGTCTACTTTTGATTCGAGTCTACGAAAAAAGAAACATCGTCGAACGATATGAAATTTCAATTTCTTTTAGAACAAAGCCAGGGTCTTCGGTGTGGCTAACCTTAGTTTCAGCTGCCTCCTAACTACGCTGGCTAAATCACCTCTCAGTCCCCGAGTGACATGACAGCTGGAGAGGAGAGGGCGGCAGAAATTCAAGCAACATTGTGGCGGAGAATCATTTACAAGTGATCCAGTTAAAAGCTGTGATGCACGTGACACTGGGCACTAGAACGTTGGAACATCATATATCCAACGTGAAATGCCAAAATTTGGTTGAAAGTTCAAAGTATTTGTGCAGTGTTTAAGAGTCTATAACCGAGATCTTCTTCGGTGATAGAATGATTGATCTCATCAGGGGCGTAGCCAGGATTTCTAGGAGGGGGGGTTCCAAATTGGTTCCAACGAAAACGGTTGGTCTAAAAATACAAGACTTTGGCGTTTACGCTATGTAAACATAAGACGCCTTGGTTTCCGTTGAGCAAACGTGCTTATCGCTTCCTCGATATTTATGTCTCGGTGGTAATTGATGCTCATCAACGCCAGCCCAGCCTCTCGCTCGCTTGACATGGTCGACCTCAGGTATGTTTTTAATCTTCTTGGTGTACTGAATGAGCGTTCACATTCAGCTGACGTTATCGGCAACGTGCACAACATGCAGATCAAGGTGTGGATGTTAGGAAAGAACTCTCGATCGCATGCACCTTATTTCAAAATGGCAGCCATTTTAGTATTCTTTTGTTTCATTGTAAACTGGCCCTTTTGGCCTCGCTTTCAAACGTAGAATTCAAAAGAATATTTAACCTTGAAAGAGGCCAACAGGGCCACTTGTAATCAAACAAAAGAATACTAAAATGGGGGCCATTTTGGAGTAAGGTGTATGCTGCGAGTGTCTGAACTGCACTGGTGGGGAGGTCGGCATCCTCAGTGCTGCACCACTCTCTCTTCCATCGCAGGAGCTCAACATCAACCACATGAGGAGAAGGAAGGTCGTTCTCATAAAACTCCAGCGCTGCTTCAATGTCAGGATTTCTGTCTCATGTCTCCGAAAATGCAAGTGAAACGCAAATAGATAACACAATGACGTTCACTGTACTTATTGTAAGCATAGAACAAAACGAAGAATTTCAGGAATCGAGAGTCCATTACACTCTTGCTGGGATAAAATCACTGTTAAAAATAGGAGAGGGGGGTTCCTTGGCTCGAGAGGGGGGGTTCCGGAACCCCTGGAACCCTCCCCTGGCTACGCCCCTGCTCATCATGATCATAGAAACGCGAAATCAAAAAAGATTCATATCAACAACAGAACAGTTTTAAATTAAGTAAGACATTTGGAACCTAAGCCTTGGCAAAACAATCGTCCGTAGGTCATTTGACTTAACATTGACATAGCTTCACTTGACATATACTCTTCGATCAAATCCCCGGTGCACAACAACCTACTTAAATCCATCCAGTAATTTATCTGGTTTGCACTGATGCAATTCCACTGGAATTTGACGTTTCAGTATAGCGCAAATTCATCACTCTAATGATAATCTGAAAATTATAGTAACTGATACAAATGGAGCGAAACTTAATTAAAAACCTAACTAACAAAAGGGATCCTGCTGTTGACCATTGAAAAAGGATAGTAAAGAGGCTCACCAAAGACCAATCCACTCAAAGTGGAGAACGTTCCTCCCTTCTATTCATTTATTTTTAGAACTAGTTTGACCCCCGTTTTAGGCCTGATAAAATGGTACTTAGCTATCATTTTTTTTATATGTTACCGGTGAAATATCGTATTATGTTCAAGATACTACTTCTAGACTATAAAGTAGAGCATAGAATGGCCCCTGTATATTTGGTGTCTCTTTTAAGGCCGAAAACTGCTAGATGGTATAATCTAAGAAATCAGGACAGCATTCTACAGATCCCCAAATACCAAGTACAAGACATTTGGAGACAGGGCTTTCTTTAAAGCTGGCCCTACACTGTGGAACAATCTTCCACTGAGCATTAGAAATCAAACTAACATTGAAACATTGAACAGTCAAGGAATTCAAAACAAATTTATATAGATTAGATTTTTATAATTAATCATTTATTTATATGATTATTATTTACGTAGTAATGTTTTATTCATGTAAATATTCATTGTAAACGGCGCAATAGAATATCAATTAGTATTAGCGCTTTATAAATTGTAATTATTACTATTATTATTTATTTGAGGAGGCAGTGCAGCTCAGTGCTTAGGGCGGGTGCCTTGAGATCAATCGGGTTCAAGACACGTTCTAACCACTGATCTTAAAAGCCAACTAGCTTGCCTCCGGCCAGTTGGGATTCTTGACTGTTGTTGTTGAATGTTCTGTGCTGTCGTGATTGTGTTTCATAGGCCCTGAAAAGCCCCTATGGGGAGTGGTCAATTAAATTGTATCGTATTGTATTTTATAAAATAATTATGATAGTACGCACATTCTCATTGGTCAATAGCTGTATTTAAATGAGAGGATATAAACACGGCTGTGATATCACAAGAACTTTGATTGGTTATTTGTTATCAGAAAACGCGTTTTGATTAGCTGGTAGGAAATATGAGCGTGTATCAAGAAAATCTGTTTCAATCAAGAAGTAAAAAAAATACAGCATTTTCCTTCATTTGTCGGTTTTGCATAGCTGTAACTGTCTCGAATTCTCCCATTTCCCCCCTTGTAAACACGGAAAAAGTCCTCTATTGCTTAATTAAGTACATAACAATGATTTTTCCATTTGATCAAGTTTCGAACGCTTCTCGCGTCATTCACAAAAAAAACTCTTAGAATAAATAGCATGCAGCGCCCGAGCGAAAAAAAGCAAGGTGATCCCACCTGATCTTTTTATGTACTTTTTTAATGTCCTGTGCCTGACTATCAGTAAGTGCCAAGTTTAAAAAAACCTGGCTACTGAGTATGTCATTTTCAAGGAAATTAATTACGTTGATGTTTCCATAGCAACTTCCACTTCATAATATAACATTACAAATGGAAAACTATCTTTTGACCAAAAATTTGCAAGCTCTTGAGACTCCTTGAAAAGCAATACCTGAAATTGAACTTGAAAAAAAGGAACGTTTGACCGCGTACCTCTTGACATTTAGTGCGCAATGTCTTTCCTTACGACTTCTAATTAAGCATTCTTCAATATGACTACTGAAGTTGCACAAAAGATTTTTCGCACAGCCGGTGTTAATAAAACGCCTAAACAGCCTCTTTCTGCAAATAAGTAAATGCTACAAACGACCCATTTGTACATCTAATGGATCTCATTTTGGCCAAAAAACAAAAAAAAGATGCAATGATTCAGCTTCATTTGAAAGATATCAAAAGCTGTATTCGCTTAATATCTTTATTCTTCTGTCTATGGGATAAGAAACTTCATTACAAACACCCTGACCTTTAGTTCGAATAAAGCAGATGTCTAGAAAGAAATCGCAAGGTAAGGGTTTAAGTTAGAAAAACGCGTTAACATGCAACATTTAAAATTTACAAGGTGTATATAAATTTCAATATATTCAAATGCCCCATATATCTAGTAAAATAAATCATTTTAAGAGATAAAAAGATAGAAGTTCATCCTCAACGATATTAATTTAGGCGAAAGCAAGTTAAATTTTTTAACGTAATATTGTAAAGTTGTCAGTAGGAAAAAAAGGGGTCAACTCTCTCTCCTGGAGATTGAAACATTTTTGTTCTATGGTCACTGTGATTTGTTCACTTCTTTTTCTTCATGTACATCCCTTGTGGAAAGGGCATCCCGTTGGTTTTAAATCAGTCACCTGTCAATTAAAACCTTTAAATAAGAGAGCAGAATGTTCTGAGTTTATGAGGATTTAAAAAAAAAAATGGTTTCACGTACGTTAAAAAATCTTTTCAGATAAGGGTGATAAAGCGTAGTTCCCTCTAAAAGCACTTAATTCTTAGCTTATAAACTCTGTGTTGCATTGAGGAATCTCCGTCCATTTCAAACTCGGGGTCGTGTTACGCGGTGGTAACACGTGGAGTGATGATTTAAAACGTTGTATCTGGCGTTTTGAAGCAGCACGGATAATAGGATATGTTTAAAATAGCATTTTAGCAGGTGTTTGACAATTTTAATGTGAATCTCCGTAAAAATGAACGATTTCAAACTTCTATTCCATGTATTCCTATTCCGGAATACAGTCAATCGAACGCACCCTTAGGGAATTTCATGACAGTTTTGAAAACCTCGGCGATTTTAACTACAAGAATCGTCAGGTAGTTAAAATGACCTTTGTCATTACATGCCTGGCAACTTATGATTGGACAAGGAATGCAATTAATGTAAAATACGCAAGTTTGCATAATGTAATAACTACAATAACGGCATCCAAGAAAAAGACCATAAATAATAGCAGCAAAGGCTTGGCAAACTCGTGAACAAAAAAACAACCACAATTATTGCCTTTGGAAATATTGAAAGTTAATTCATTAATTTAGGCATTTTTTAATGTCTTCTGCGCCTCATTTTAAATAATAATAATAATAATAATAATATTAATAATAATAATGATAATGATAATGATGATGATGATGATGATGATGATAATAATAATATGGTCATCAGGATGTGCTATGGTTGACTTTCAGTATTTTGAGCAGTTTTGGAGCAAAACCTCAAAAATTTCCTCATTCGGTCGAAATTACACTGAGATGGGAAACTTGTCAAGTCTCTCTGGTGACTCTTTTCTAGACGAGGACTCGTTTAATGGATTTGCCACAAAGTCCCCGAAAACCGACCATATTAATTTTTGCCAACCTAAGGATCCTGTACGGCCGAGGAAACAACGAACTGACCCTATTGATTCTATACTATACAATTATTTAGAAAACGTATAATACAAGAGAAAAACCAAATAGCAGTGTTTAGTAAGCGGTAAAAGGGGTTCCAAAAACTATTATTTTTTCTTTGCAAAAAGGAAAACTTATATTTGTCATAACGTACATGCTTGCCAAACGAACCATATAACTTTGTGGGCAAATTCAAAAATTATCACCACCAACCAGTGACATCCTTAACTGACTAGCTTTGTTCTTTGGAACCTTGGCACATTAACTCCGCCCACGCTCCTTTAAAACATGATGACTGTGGCCTTTATCTCAAACATATTTACACCTCACTTAACAGAAGGCTAAACGGACGAACACTAATCAGTGAGTATCAAGGGCCGCCGGCCTTTTTTTCGTCCTTACAGATCACCCCTGATAAATTCTAACATTGCAAGTTACATCATTTCATGATTATTATTCTAACCAGAGGAGCATGAAACCATTTCTGAATGATGGAGTTGAAAGCAATTTATCATAATCGGTGATGGACTGATGAGCAGACCAAGTAAATTTCTACTTTTTTAGACCAACTAAAAAACCAAGCAAGTAATTTTATTGGTTTTCTTCACCACAAACGCCATCTTTTATATTTCTTTGACCTTCTTCAACGTTAAACGCGTATTCTGGTTCTATTTGATGTAAACAGAACAAATTTTGGAGCACTTATTTACATTCAGTACCTGGAAAAGAGCAATTTCAAGAGTAATCGCTCGCTGCGACCCGTCGTAATGTAAGCATTGACAAAAGCTATCTTTCGTTAGAGAGCTATCAGTTAACGTTTTAATCACTCTAGTAGAGAGATTAAGCATCGCTTTTACGTGAAACGGCAAACGCGAAACGGTGGGCTGCTGCTTGTCATAAAAGCATGGAAATTATGTTATTGGAACTCGTCTCTTTATTTTAAAAAGTAACTTGATACCTGCTGCTAACAGCCAAGAAATGAGCTCATATCAAAAGAGGTTTTTCCACATTTGGCAAAACGCAAATTTTAGTCCAACGTTTGCCGTTTGCCGTAAACGTGATGCTTAATCTCTCTACTAATGGAAATAAACACCTCTAACCCGGGAGAAATGATTTAAGCATAAGTAACAGAAGGACTCGCGACGTTGGATCGAAGAAGAAGATAACATTGGTTGAACTACTGCTGTGTAGTTTCTGCAATTTATGTTCAAGACTTCAATAGTGTATCAGAAATGATAGCGGAAAATTTTCACATTGAATTTTTCAAGTTGTAATTGTCATTACTTCAGTTCACAGTGTTGTTCGCTGACTGGTACCTACTTAGTGGCAACAGGGGCACCCAACGAGAACATAGTTCAAAACCACTTAAACATAGCATTGTTAAACGTATTTTAGTATTTAAATGGTAGATATAGGCATATTTTTATCCCCAAAAAATTTTTATCTGTTCGGATTTCCTAGCTGAAGGTCTAGTGATGATCCGAAAACTATGGGGATCAAAACTTACTATAGGGAGCCAAAAAAAAGGCTCCCGTAAATTCTAGGTGACCTTTTTAGGGTAAAAATCCGTTAAAGGTGGGCAAATTATACCATTTCTTCAGTTGTTCGAAAATCCTAGGAGAGGCAGGCAAGCAAGAAATTTTACAACAAATGTTCCGAAAATTCTAGATTTCAAATCGTCTTCCGAACAGATATTTTCCGAAAATTGACGTTGGGTGCCCCTGAGTGTTATTTAGTTTGCAAATCTCCATGACAAGGAAAACAGAATTTACAATATGCTTTCAATGCAAGATGACGATGCACTCTTATTGTTTTCTCTCAAAAAGGCTGAAAAAAAGCCAATCCGTCCTAAAAACTGAAAAAAATCATCATATTAGTGTCGTAGCACTATCAATAATAACCATCCAAATAAAGTGATGACTGATACAACCTCTGCTATGACTCATGTTGAAATAGCACAGCAGTCGCCATAATATCATTGGTATGTTAGTACGGTGGCCCAGAAGGGTCACACATGCAAATTAAAAATGTTGCTGCAAATTAAAAAGAGTACATGCAAATTAAACATTGTACAAAGAAACTAAAAATATTTACCTGCAAATTAAATATAGTAATTAAATATAGTACAAATTAAATATAGTAAAATTGAAAAAGATTGTGCTGCCAATTGAAAATACTACAGTACGTGCGAACTAAAAATTCGAGGCAACGTAACAAATTCGTTGCCGGAAAAAGTGGGGAAAATGTCATCGTTAATACTTGGAATTTCACTGTATTTGTAACATACTGCAAATAAGTAAACAAGAGTTGCGTTAAATTAGCTAAATACCTTGCTGTTTATTGAAATAGTATTGAAGCAAAAAGAAAACGTATCGATGCAAATTAAAAATGAAAAGTGTTGCGCGCGCATTGGAATCCATAAGGTACTGGGACGAGCTACTGGGGACACGGACTTCGTCTTAGAATATTGAAAACACGGAATTCCCGAAACGGTAAAATAAGCTCCAAAAGGCACAATAATACACCAGAGGTGAGTCATTTCATTCCTTTTATTGAATGAACGTTAAATTGAGCGTTTTTTAGGCTTCATAATCGACGGTATTTTATTTCCCATACAAAGTCTTGTAACGCGTTTAATTATCAACGGCTGTCTGTAGTGACGCGAGCTTGGGCTGCCTATGGATGTACTAGCCTCAAAGAGTGCCACACTACTCTGTATCCTAGTGCTTGACCAGATTTCTGATTATATCTCGCAACTGGTCAACATCGACCTCGTTTCCTCTTCTTTTCAAGCCGTAATCTCGCAGCCTGCGTTTTAGCGTACTTAAGCTCATTTTAATGCCATGGTAGTCGACCAAGAATTGCAAAATGAAATCATTTTCATACCCAAGATGAAAGTAGTTCTGTATTAGCGATCTTTCGTCCGCCATTTCGCAAGGTTTCATGGCTCGCCCCAGCCAGTAGCTCGTCCCAGTACCTTATGGATTCCAATGCGCGCGCAAGACTTTTCATTTTTAATTTGCATCGATACGTTTTCTTTTTGCTTCAATACTATTTCAATAAACAGCAAGGTATTTAGCTAATTTAACGCAACTCTTGTTTACTTATTTGCAGTATGTTACAAATACAGTGAAATTTCAAATATTAACGATGACATTTTCCCCACTTTTTCCGGCAACGAATTTGTTACGTTGCCTTGAATTTTTAGTTCGCATGTACTGTAGTATTTTCAGTTGGCAGCACAATCTTTTTTAATTTTCATGTACTATATTTAATTTGCAGGTAAATATTTTTATAAGGTCGCAATAGTAAAATCAACAACACCTCCTCCGGCCTTGAAAACGATCTTAATAAACTTTCTGACACCTTGAATCGTAATTCATTTCCCTCGCACATTATTGACAGAACTTTCAAGCGGTATCTTGACGGGTCTTTTTCTCAAAAAAGCCGGAACTCTAATGATGACAATAATACACGTTATCTTAAACTCCCTTTTGTCGGCCATTATTCCAAAATAGCGAAACTTAAACTCCGACAACTTACTACGCGCTTTTGCAAATCTGACCTAACTATCAAATCAGTTTTCACTTCATTCAAAATTAAAAACATGTTTAGTGTTAAAGATCGTACTCCTGTTGCTCTAAAATCCATGGTAGTTTACCAATTTTCTTGTTCGGGTTGTAATTCCCGTTATCTTGGCGAAATTAGTCGCAACTTTTCTACCAGGATAAAGGAACACACGGAAAGCGATAAAAACTCGCATATTTTTAAGCATTTTAACACATCTCCTTTATATAAGGACAAATACTCCCCTTCTTGCTTTAGTGTTCTGGATTCTGCCAGCAACTCAATTGATTTAAAACTCAAAGAAGCTTTTTATATAAATAAGATCAAACCGGAACTTAACAAACAATTGCAGCATTACAACACTTTTCTCACGTTTTAGTTTACACCTTGATGTTTGGTGTCACACTGTAAATAGTACCCGCTTTTGTATTACGTCATGTAATAATTTTTTCATCTACCCGTAGACTTTATAACTGTTCACACTTAGGAACTCATTAAACTGATGATGACATAAGCATGCCCAAACATGTCTTTTAAAAAAGTTGTCTGTTTCTTACAGTAAATATTTTTAGTTTGCATGTACAATTTTTAATTTGCATGTACTCTTTTTAATTTGCAGCAACATTTTTAATTTGCATGTGTGACCCTTCTGGGCCACCGTATGTTTGTCCTAGTGAATGCATATGTGCAAGTGAATTTCCGCGGTGCTACTACTACTACTACTAGTACTACTACTACTACTACTACTACTACTACTACTACTATTACTATTTTACCCTGCGAGCAGTTGGTTTCTCCAACGCTTCCCGAGAAAGAAACTGCTGCGAGCAACCGTTACTTTCTTTGAGGGAGCCGCCGTCCAGCGCCAAGGACGAATAAATTAAATTTGAACCGGTAAATCGACTTAGTAAACTTGTTTTGACGAACGTATGCAACGCATGCAAAAATGTAATATTGTTTTTGCTTTTGGGTTTTTTTTCCTATCAGTTGTGGAATGGTTATCCTGTTGTCGGTATTGGTTTTTGTACATTTCGGTGTGATACTGCATGGAGAAACACTCGAGCGGAATAAGACAGATTGGCGTCCATGTTCTCATGGCTGCAATTGCTCACAAGTGGATGACTATACTGTCGCTAAATGTGACGTATCAACAGTGAAACTACGCGAGACCTTTGTTCTTCCAAAGAACACCTCAGTTTTGTAAGTACAGATCTCTGGCGCTTCCGTATTTTCACTGTACTTTGAATTGTGAAATAACTATTGGTGTGAAAATACTTGAAATGCCACTTACCTACCATAACTTTTGTTCTTTTTCTCTTTTCCTTCACAAAAAAACAGGGATTTGTCGAGGAACGGGCTTGTTGAAGTTCCTTATTTTGTACTCAATAAAAGTACAAACATTTTGGCTTTGTAAGTAAACAATTTATAAAACATTTGTAAAACGATAACTATTATACAGCCATCGGATTTAGTGAAGATATTTAGACCAAAACTGGGTGATTAGCCCGAGGTAAAGCTCTCCCGGGGGGGTGGGGGTTGGGGGAGGAAAGAGAGGAAAGTTTCCCCCTCTCTCCTCCCCCACTCCAACCTCCTCAAGAGAGCTTGCTCGCACGCTGAAATGTGATCAACCTCTTTATGCCAAAACTACACAAAACAGGTGGCAGTATTACAAGGGAACGTATTGCGCAAAACGTACGTAGTGCTATTACTCAAGACAAGAAAAACAGACGAAATCAAACTCCAAAAACTGAACAATAGCCCTTTTTCGATATATTAAAATTCAGCTTGAAAGACAGGTTTAGAGGACAAAGACAAAGGAAAGTGGATGATATGAAAAATTTTTTCACGTTCATTCCAATGTGTTTCTATTGTTTTTGTCCTCACTGCCTCACTATCAAGCTGAAAATTTCATATTTCGAAAATGGCCTATTGAAATTTCATTGTTACCCTTACCTCCCCATTGCGCCCTCTGCCCCTTATCTTGGCAACGCATACGCATAAAGTTGAGTTTCTAGCAAAACAGAAAAAAGTATCATTAATGACAGTGATTCGAATAAAATTAACATCATAATACTTTTATTAACTGTGCTTGTCAAGATTAATTACTGTACTGACTTGCTTTGTTTTTCTTCTATCTTAGGCTGCTTTCAGGCAACAACATTGAGAACCTAAGCGAAACCTCGTTTCCATTACTGCCCCATCTTCTTTGCTTGTAAGTGTTTATTTCATTAGTGAATGGCAGAAACTAATCAAGGGAAGCCTCTATCTCCTTTACTTGGCCAAGGAGTCAACACATTCCCGAGTAGATTAATATTAAGAACGACTTCTTTAGGAGATTCAGCACGCCCACTGTTGTAAACGTCAATCAAAACCGAGCTATCTCAGCGTCAAGGGAATTGTGATAATTTTCGCGGGAAAAAAACATGTTCCTGAAAATATATTTACTCGGGAAAGGGTTAATTCAAGGAATTAGTGGAGACAGAGGCCCCACTTGCTTAGCTCCTGCGAATGGTTGGATTAAATTCAGGTAGCATAAGAAATAATTTCTCCATACACCTTTTGTAATACACCTTCTTTTATTTCCTTTTCCATGCATTGTCGCGTAAGTTCACAATAAGAGGTTAAAAGTGAGCAACTTCCTAAAAAGATTATGTTATGTCCGAATAAAACATGGATAGAACAGAGGATTTATTGAGAGAGGAAATGGTTAAAAAGACAAAAGAAGGCAAGATTTCATACTTGATTAATGTACCAGGTCACGCTTTTTGAACAAATATCTTCGAAAATAAAACCATTTTCGATTCTCTATTTTTCGGAGAGAAGGGGAAGGTTACAAGAAAATGTTTTAAAGGCGTCATTTTTGTGTGTGAAAGCTCTTTGTTAAAGGACCGCCATTTTGAACGCGTAAAAGCCTCTATTCCTGAGTGACATAATTTTTCTTGTTTCTCTCACACCTATCAATCGGTCAGACTCGAATCAGAACGCATTTCGGCCTAAAAAGTCTTTTCTTCGAATTTGTCACAACTACATTTGCCTCAAGAATTAACTATATTTACACGCAATTATCAAGGCAGACTTCCACGAAATGTTTCATGTCTCAAGGTAAAAGACAACGCAAAATGTAACCGGAAAAATGTAAATAATTGTCACTCAAAAACTTTCTGTTAATTTTTGTTTCTGGCAGAGACCTATCCTTCAACAGCCTTAGAGAGTGGGAGGGTAACATCTCCCCTACCTTCCCGTCCCTGGAATCAGTCAACTTTGAAGGAAATCCTCTGTACTTCCCAGGCAGCAATCTCTTTCGTCTGGACAGTCTGATAAAAGTTCTTGGTATAAAGTGGAATGCTCAATGCGGGGAATGTAACTTAATCAATACCGAGTTCCTGTCAAGTTTAAATGAAAGTGAACTGTTTTGCAGAGTGGATGCCGAAGAATATGAATTTGCAGAAGAAATCAAGTACGGAAAATCCCTCTTTTTTACTGAAAAAGGGTTCTCTCCTCAGTGTATCTGCGAGAAAGAAAACTGTCAATCTGTGGAGATAAGCATGCCGTATGACCGGACGCTCAACACACTCCCAAGAAAACTGTTCTACGTTGAGTACATGTTCGGTGTCATCGCGCTTATGCTAAATGTTTTAGTAGTCTTCATTTGCTTCGGCTCAATATCATTGCGAAAAAGCACATCCTTTATTTTCATTGGGAATATTGGCTTCTGTGACGCTATGATGGGCGTGTACTCGATCTTGCTTGGCAGGTTCACTGTGTATGAATTTATCGTGAACACAGAGAAATACCCCGATATAGATGTGTTTGTCAATTCATACTGTACAGTCATGGGTGCTATTTTTACAACAGCTCAAATAACTTCAGTGTCAACTTCATTCTTAGCAACATTGGAGCGTTACTTGTCGATTGTGCACTGCATGAAGCCCGAGTTGAGACTGAGGAAGTCGGTAGCGCTCCTGTGTTTGGCAGGAATCTGGTGCGTTGCTATTGGTTATTCACTTTTGGCTGTCTTTCAAGTTGGTGGTTTGAGGTATCATGGCGAGTTCACTTGTATGATGCCATTCACGGATGGACCGGAGATTTGGGACACTTCTATGACAGGTCTTGCTGTAACCTGCTCACTTGTCGTCTTTTACCTTGTA
The DNA here is from genome assembly GCF_036669925.1 of Montipora capricornis. NCBI lineage: Eukaryota > Metazoa > Cnidaria > Anthozoa > Scleractinia > Acroporidae > Montipora > Montipora capricornis. The sequence continues at coordinate 65,465,557 of NC_090884.1, forward strand.
AGTTTTGCGTTGTACTTCCACCTCTTTGTTTACGTCAAGAAAACGGAAATTAGCGCAGGTGTTAAGCGAAAAGCCACCTTGGCTAAAAACATTTCTCTGATGGTTTTTACTAACTTTCTGTTCTTTATAATCCCGATGGTTTGTACTTTGCTGTTTGTGTACCGGTACCTTGAACTCGCTGAAGCTTTTAAAGTCGACACACTTAAAGAGCTCCGGACTTATTTCATCATGTTGTCATGGCTTCCTGTAGTGTTGCTCTCTCTCAACTCGTGCTTAAATCCTTTTCTTTGTGCATTCAGACATCCAAAATTTCAAAAAGAGTTACAGGCTCTTGTTGATAAATTTAACTGCAAGTGCGAGAAACAATCTGAACAGCAGCATTCCAACGTTTGGACGCTTACTACCACCAAAGGCTTCGAATTAAACTCAACAGTGGCTTTTAGAAACGAAGCATTTCTCGAGCAATATCGCTCAGCAGGCTCACTTGATGCTCTTTAAGCTGACGCAACAACGGGTACTATGATAAACCTCAACTGTGATTGGAATCTCCAGCGATGTTTCTTGCGTGAGGCTACACCAACGAAGTACAGGGCTTTAAAATTCTGTAGTGCAATTGAGTTACTTGATAGTTAATATGTTAAAAAGACTTCATATACTACTTTTCATAGCAATACTTTTTTTTAATGCTATTCAATGTTTGTAATAGTCCAATATATTGTGTGCTCACCCGGGAGAGTCCAATTGAACGGAAATTAGGGCAAATGTTACCTCCACTTTTGGGAAAGGGGTCAGAAATTCTTAAAAGAATAGTAACCTTGTTTTTCCACCGAAACAAAAGAAAACGTTTGCATAATAATGGAGCTCAACTCCTGGAGGATTAGTTGGGTACACCAACATGGCCGCTGTTCCATTGTTTAGCTACACCAACATGGCCGCCGTGATGTTACGTGAAAACACTCTATAGTAAGTATATAAATAAATAGTAGGTAATACTCTCAAAAAAATAAAGGTGCTGTCCCAACAAGTAAGCTGGTTTCAACAGAGGGCGTATTTGTTCACACTAAAAATTAATCCAAAAACTAAAAATACTAAGACTAATGTAATACGAGACCCAATTATCTATTTTATAAAACGACTCAGTTTACATAGAACTGAAATTCTACTCGTAAATTTCTTCACCTTCAAAGACGTTGACAACACATCTTGCTGACTATTTTGTACTCTCCGCAACAGAATTTGCGACCAGCTCTTTTCCCCCGCAGGGATCATTGTAGCTTGCGCATATATAGAGCTATACATATGTTGTGTGTGGTACTAGGAAAAACCTCTACTAGAAAGCTGCAAGCGCGGACGGAATAATACGGAAATGATGACGTTTTCACACCAAATGCCCGCAAGTAACTCCTGGATAATGATAACGTAGAAGAAAATGGCCGAAGAACAAGAGATCACGTGAACATAATTATGGAAAAACATCTTGCCATTTGTCACCGTGCGTCACACGTTTTACACGCGCTAGTAGCGAGCGCTGCTCGAAGTAACAGTTACGGTGTGTCGGTGCGGTGCTTCTTAAGTCATTTACGCTTCATTTTCAGTATGTGAGAGGGTCGAAGTAATCGATTATATTTCGCCCGGATTGTTCAGTGAGAACAAGATGGAACTGAATTGCTAGTACTCTCGCCACAAGTCACGGTGCGTCACATCAAATGTCGTGCAAAACGTTTACAAATCATTTTTTTTAATGTTCTGAGGCAATGTCTTGGACATCCTCATCGCTACTGCTTTCTGTTTCCTCTCCAGGTGGCACAGTGTCCATTAACTGGCCCAATAGCTTCCATGTTCCTTGAAGATGTCTCCTCTACTGGAATTTCCAACCCTCTTGTTTACGAATGTCGACCATTAAGCTATCGGTTTTGAAACCAATACATGCAACTTGGTTGGTGGAAATGTCACAGCATAACTTTTTACCAGCGCACAGGGGAGGGACAGGTTCCTGTCTTGAAAGGATGAGAGAGGGCGGGAATAAAGGGTGTATCAACTGGTAGGGAAGTAGTACCGCCAGTTTATTATATGACTAGCTCCGTGAGCGGGCAAGATGAACCAAATCGCGCGCTCTGATTGGCCACCCGAGCGGGCAAGATGGAGCGATACTGCCCGCTCGGGATTTCTCGCTTGGTCCCGCAAGATCAAAGATCATTTTTTGGTGTTTTAAGTCATATAATAAATCCTTTATTGACCAAGATTGTTCGGTCAAGATGACTGGATATTGGCCTCGTTCTTTTTTTGCGTGTTTATGGACCTCGACTTCGTCTCGGTCCATAAACACGCAAAAAAAGAACTTGGCCAATATCCAGTCATCTTGACCTCACGCTTGGTCAATAACCCATACTTATTATTAAATTGTGTAGTACTCAAAAACGCGTAATTAAAATGCTTCAATATATAAACTTTTTGCAAAATCGCGAAATTGAAGTGTCGCGAAATATGTGCACATCAAAATCGCGAAATAAAGGTAGTGAAAATTTCATGTAATAAGGTGCACCTATACTTAACTTAACAGCGGGGGCAGTTAGTGCCAACTATTACTAGTTAATGCAAGTATCGCTTGAGTCTACGAAACGAGTTCGTTTTTTTTTTCCATTTAAAATAATAAAGATTGACAGTTGAAACTCTCGTACTGCCCTTTTTCTGCTGGCTTTGTTTCTATTTCGACGGAAATGATCGCAGGACATATAACGACGCAGCCCGGGGGGTTATTTCGTGATGACTGTCCACCTCGTGACGTAAAGTAGCCAATAAAATCGCATGAAAATTAATAGGGGGGGGGGGGGGTGGGTTACAAATATTTGAAAAAAATTACAGCCTTTTACCAGGAATGACTATTGAAGACAAGAGTCTATCACTCTTGTTGAAGATTACTATTTTGGAAAGCTTTTATTTCTTCAATTTACCATTTTCTTTAAATTTGTGGAACGCTTTATTATTCGGTCTTCCTTAGGAAGCCAGAGTCAAAAACTGCAAACTGATTGGCTTTTACAGTGGATTTCACAAATCTTTTGACAGGTGGTTTGCGAAGTTCGCTTCGAACTTGCCAAGTTTGCTTCAAACTTGGGAAATTCATTACGTAAC
>NC_090884.1:65473685-65481185 GCF_036669925.1 Montipora capricornis
CACTACGAGCTAGCCTGAGTAGTTGGCGGTTTTGTCCGAGCGAATGAACAATCGTCGAGGCCGAACAAACAAGCGCGATACGTCATCGCCGCTTGTTCGCTCGGCTTTACTGAGTGTTCGTTCGCTCGGACAAAACCCGTCAGCTGCACAGGCTAACATAGAGCCTGCGCGGAATACAGATCATTAGTTTGCAAAACAAAGGAGAGACGTATCCACCCTTGGTGTCAGGGGTTCTGTTTTTCGTCCCCCCGCCCTCCCGGAGTTAAGTCCAGTTAAGTACATGTAAAGGGGCGCTTATTTGTAGAGCAACTGATTATGTCTTTACACGAACAGCCTCCTTTTCAATTCCTAACTTACATTGTATTACTTACATGTGCATGTACATGTATAATGTACAAGATACCGTGAAAATATCATAGAACTAAGACTAAAACAAACCACATGCATGTATGCTGTACGTGAAAATGGACCATTTATATCATTCATTCACTTGTCATTTGCCCTCACTCCCCCCACATTCAACGTTGAATGTCCAATGTCGAGTGCCATTGGCTTAGTCAGGCTTAGTTAGAGTGTCGTGGGCAAAACCCACTTGCACGAAAATCACGTGCGTGTCCCAGTTAATTCATATAGGATTGTAGCTGGATGATCTAATCACTAAGGAGTTAAAGACCAGGTCCACGTTTTTCAAACTATTTAAAAGTACTTTTTTTTGTTGACATGCAGTGTACACTGTATTACTTACTGACTGTAATGATAGCCATTCCACTCTAGTAACATTGAGAAGAGCATTCAAACAATGGCCCAGCCTTAAAATGTTTTAGCCTCACCTCCGACTTTGAGCAACCAATATGTGCAAAAGGACATGGACCCTGTATTCCCTCACAATCTCCTACAATGGGATTTTGATGCTCTGCCAACTGCAGATTAAAGAAAAAGCAATTACCGTGGCAACTTTACTTTATTTGAAGTCTCCATAGGCCATTTTGCTGATACGGCAACCAATTTGAATTTCATTGTTTCAAATAGCTATTAACTACCTGAGGCAAAGTAGAGAACCAACAACAAACTCAGACCATAACATTATCATACTGTCTTAACAGCTCTAGCCAGGGTTTTCGACAGTTTTGTAGAGTAGCGGACATATTTCTGAAAGCAACGGACGTGACATGTTTGGCTCCTTGCGGGCGACAAAGGCGCGAGCAATCTAGGGGGCTCTTCTCCACTGCTTCCACCTAGTCACAGGGCCAGTCTTCACCTACATGTACACGACTGGAAACCCCTCAAATATTACTTTAAACGATGCTGTTGTTAAGTCAACTTCAAAGATTTGATTTAATTTGTATCATCCTACTTACAGTTACTGTATTAAAATAAAAATATCTAGATGTTTCAGTACCCTGTGACTCATACTCAACCACTTCAGTAACAGTGAGACTAGAACCTTACCTTACTACGAGGAATTCCTTCCTTACTGCATTTGTCACAGTCAACTGAATAAGCTGGACATTCTGTTTCTTGATGTTGCTGTAAAAAAATAATGACCAAGAGAATCAGGTAAATAATGTTATCATTATGACTTGTAATCATGCTGACAATGCATGGTGAGCACATAAAAACAAGTTAACTGTTTTCAGAGAAGATATATGTATGCACTTCAGAGCATGACAATCATTGTTTACAATACATGACTGTATGTACACTGTACGTTAGGTTAACTCCCATCATAATAACAATACTTTCATAAAAGGCAAGATTTCTCTGTACATTAAGTTGTTAAGATTGTGATAAAGTTACTCCTGCATTGGCATCTACCTGGATAACTGAACTACACTTGGTCTTATTAGGTTCATCTTTTAAAGCTGAGTCAGTTTGTCAAGGGTAAGAAAAGAACCACCTACCATGAACCAAGACCAGTCAAGTTTCTAAAGCAAAAGAGGCTAAAAAAGGAGGTGCAAGTGCTTAAAAGAGATTGGCACTCAGAGCTCAAGGGGAAGATATACAATACCTACACTGTATCTACATTTAGCACACCATAATCAGCACAGGCAAAGTCTAACTTGACCTTTGAATTAACGTCACAGCTAATTTCAAGAGCAAGGCTCCTTTGAAAAACTCAAAGAACATTCATGTCATTACTTTGAGCAAAAGCAGTTCAAATATCCCACCAAAAAGAAATTCAATTCAGTGAATTGAGTTTGGGCATAATTTATAATAATTAATTTTATGTAACATGATAAATTTCATTACATCATACCATCATCCTATCAAGGATTATTTGGAATGACAAAGTTCACATGTCACTAAACGAAACACGCATTCCTTTTCCAGATGTTCAGGAAGTGAGGCTTTTTTTACCATTGCACCACACTCAGGATGTACACAAGTGACTTTCACATACTCGCAACTGTTAGTGTGAGCCTATGTATTGAACCAAGAAGATAACAATAATAAAAACTGGGAACTTGGAAATGAATCCTTCTGCTTAAGTATTTCGGTGTTTTTCTTACAGTATCTTGGTCAATATCCAGTTTCAATTCTGTAGCCCGAAGTCCGAAATCCACATTCCGTGACCAAATGATAGGGTTAAGTGCAATCATAAAATAGTTGTTTACATTTAAAACTGTTGTTAATAGCCTGTTCCAGGTTCCCAGATACTCACGAAAGCGAAAAAAACTGCTTGCAAAAAACGAGTGGTGGATTGGCTTGAGGCAAGGCCTAGGCCCCCACTTGTTTTTTGCATGCATTTTTTTTTGCTTTATCAACTGTCTGGGAGCCTGGAACAAGCTATGTTGTTAATGGCATTGATTCCAACCAAAACCAGTAAATGAGTGCTTTACAAGTTTCTACGATGGTATTTAAAAATATTAAATGATTTTCCTCAACAATACCGGGAGGATATTAGCCCAGCGAAAAATGTTAGAGAGTCATAATGATAACCAGATATGGCATTGTGTTCAACAAAAACACAAAACTTGTTTCTGGTCACACACACAATTCTTTAATAAATAATCATTTACCCACATGGCCTGCCGTGTACCCTTTCGTGGTCTAGCGGTCATCAGGAGTGCCTCTAAATAAGGAGCTACAGTATCAAGTCTGAAGTTTACTTTGGGTTCTTTCTTTCAAAAGTCCCTCTACCGCAAAGAAAAGAGTCCAAGCCCACATTTTGTTCGAAGCACAGTATTTCAGTGTTTTTTTTTTAATGTTACAATATCTTGGTCAATATCCAGTCTGTTCCGTAGTCCGAAGTCTAAAGTCCACATTCTGTGACCCAATGATAGTATTAAAATTTTAGAATAGTTGTTTACATTTAAAACTGTTGTTAACAGTATCGATTACGATCAAAACCAGTAAACAAATGCTTTACAAGTTTCTACGATGGTACTTAAAAGTACTTAATACCTTTTCTTAACAATACTGGGAGAATTATAAAATTATGTAATTAGCCCGCAAAGATGTGTTACCAAGTGATATCATAACCGGATATGGCATTCCGTGTTACGAAAACTCAAAAACTTGTTCCAATTCATATTTCCCCGTTAACTTGTCCCGTAGTCTTCAGTAGTTCAGTGGACATCGCGATTGCCTTCCAATGAAGAGATACCGACGTCGAATTCTACTTGTGATGCCTTCTCTGAAGAGTGTATCTAAGAGGTAAAGAAATTTTACATCTGCACAGCCAAATCGCGACACCAAAAACAAATTAAAAAAAAAAAAGATGAGTCAGAGCTGAATTCTACACTTTGTTCTTTGACCGAAGTTATTAAGGCTATCAAAAATCAATGTCTAGTCAATCACCTTTAGTTAGTTATTGAAACTTTTCATTACAGCCCAGGAAAAATCTATAACCACAACTCATACAATCTGTTTACCAGTCATGATTCCATTCCAATTAAATAATGTGCATCATAACAATTTTCGCTCTTTACACATACGTCACTTTATGATCACACTTTGCCCAACCGTCAGGTTGCAGACTTAGATTAACACTTGATGTGAAACACAGGTATAAAACAACTAACGACTGAGCAAAAACCCAGGACAGTATACTGACCAAGATGTAGATTTAAATAAAGAGAAATAACAGCCTCACCCCACTCATCATGTTCTTTGGGCTGGAAGGATTATTTATATTATAAATATTATATAACATTATTATTTCTATTTATCATTATAAAATTTGTATAGGATGAACTCCATTTTTGGACATCAAACATTAATTTTTTTTTTTTTTTTTTTTTTTTTTTGGGGGGGGGGGGGGGGGGTCGCAATTTGGCTGCAGCCCTAGTAGGATCTCCTGCGATCATCACTAAACCACCTACGGACAATAGCCAAAGGTGACATCAACGATATCTTCCCTTTTCTACAATTGCACTTAACCATATGATTGGGTCATGGTATGTGGACTTTGGAATACGGACCATGGAATTTAATGATATTGACCAAGATATTGTAACATAAATCACTGAAATACAATGTACTGGGTTTTAAAGGAAATCAGCTCAAATTCCTTTGAAGAATTAAGTGTAGGCTACCCATAGCCTCTTGTTATTTACATGTATAATATGTGTGATGTTGCCAGGGGCAGTTTGCACTGGAAGTCTCTCAGATGTAGAACTAAAATGGCTAATTTCATGTACAGTATACATGTATCTTTTGACTTCTAGTCTTTTAAAAAAGAGAATACCCAAATAATATGGCCACCTGCTTCAATGGAGGTATTGAAAGATCTATGTCCCTACAGATCTCTGTAGATCTATGCTCCCCATCCCCCCAAAAAGACAATGTGTGGTTCCAGAAAATATCCATACCCCCACCACAGAAGACCATTGGAAATTCCGAGGGGGGAGGGGGGGGGGGGGGGGGGGGGGGGGGGGTTAAAGGACAGTAATTTCCTAGGGGTAGGGGGGTTTCGTGGGAAACTACTTTTCCAAAGCGTCACGAACCACATACAAAACATTGAAAGCAACATACGATCAATCTGAAGCACAAACACACTATCGGCCGATGTTTTGAAACAAAAGTCAGTTTTGAGATAAAGTTAATACTATTAGCTTCAATGTTTCCGTTTTTCTTTGAGTTAGCTAGCGCTGCAATCTCCCGAAGCTAAGAACAATGTGTCTTTCATTTGGGATGGATTCAAAACATGAAAATGGTGGTCTCAACTGGAGTCTCGTCCCCAGACTTCCAGCTTTGTCTCTTTTTCGTCCAACCAACACTTCCGTTCACTTGAGTATCACTTTTCGCTACCTTCACATGCAGCAAACACATTTTTGATAGGATTTATGTTTTACTGGGGGTAGTAACTCATTGAAAATGCGATAAGACGCAAGTTCCCACCATCTCAACGCTTGCGTGCAACGACATTTTCTTTTTTGTGGGTGGCATTTAGACCACGGACAGGCACCGGGAGTTAACTTTTCTCTTCTTTGAGTAAACGCAATATTTATTGCGGCCTCGGGAAACGATTGTTGAGGTTCAGTTCGTTATGTCAAACTGGAAATTCTCATACAGGAGTTTCACTACTCATTGGAGGAGGTAAATCGCGCCAAAAACAATGAGAATCGTCCTCTCAATTCCATCCGTGGCTCAAAAGGCAAGCAACAGTGAGCCTGTGTGTCATTTACCGGCGAGAAGGACTGCTGGAGAGTCAGTACATTTGAAGACTGCACATAAATCGCCATATCTAAGTTTACAAATACATGTATGATGGGATTATTTTGGCGTCAATAATATTCTTCGTAAAACAATCGCCTTTGTGACCACGTTCACGAAACCTACCGCGTCAACATGTGTGGTCCCTAAATATTAAAAAATCAACCTGAAGAAACTGACAAAATGTGTAGACAAAGGAACCTTGTAAGTTTCTGTTTTATTTACTATGGTTTGTGAAGTTGTTTAAGCGAGTGAAATGTTCTCATCGAAGTTTGCACAAAAACGTGAAACAGTCGACGTGCAACCCAAATGTTTAAGCTTTGCAAAGTTGATGGCGCACAAGCTGAAAGTTTAGCTGGATAATGAGCTTAACAAAGCGTTATATTTTTCTAAAAGTTAACCTTAATGTTTACACTGTTGTAATAAAATTCTACCGCAATTACGTAACTAATTCACTTTCGTTTTTATAAGTAAAAAAATTCTGGAAATTCCTGAGGGGAGGGGGGGTGCAAATCAAAAAGTCTTCCGTGGTGGGGGTATGGATATTTTCTGGAACCACACAATGTACTGTACATCCCAAACTGGCTGTATACAGATGTAACTCAAAATGGATAAAGGGGAAACTGTAGTGCTGCATCAGTGCAGACGCGAAACACAGAAAAGGGTTTATGATGATCTGGGATGACATGGTAAATTGACCACCATAGAGAAATGTGAAAACCGACATTTCGAGTCTTGGCCATTCTTCAGAGTGAACTGTGAGGTGAATTGGCCTTTGCAAAGGGCTAATGTTTGAAACGTCAGTTTCAATTTGCCATATAAACCCACTTGATAAACCCTTTTCTACGGCTATAAATTATATTAAATCAAATGTTTGCTTTTAACAAGTTACATTGTTGGAGGGGGAAGGGGGCACAGTGAACTTGCCTCAGTTGTCGTGAAATAGGTTGATGTTGCTTGATTTACAGTACTGTACATAAACTATGTTTTTCCCTATTTTCATAACGTTTTTGTTAACTGTCCCGAGGAACTGTGTCCCCCATTATTGACTTCTGGTTATCCATATGCTCACCTCAAAGTACTTAACTTCTCCCTTCCATTTACATCCATCATCCATGAAGGTACAATGAACAACAAAGGCTTGAACTTCCCGTCTCGTAAAGATATCTGGGAAAATCTAAGTAATGTAGTGAGGAACACTGTCAACAAATTAACCGTGACTACATGGACTTACATGTAAATGGTTGAGATTTTTTACGAACTGTACAAATGTATATGAATTACCTCAATGAAATGAGCTGTAGATTTCTCTCAGTTATGAAGGGAGGAATCTCATAAAATTGCGAAATTCCCAACCCTGACTCAAAATTTATACTTTGTACGTTAAATACAAGTATTCAGGGGAGCCAGTAACAGAATGACTATTTAACTTTACCTACACACTGTATGCAACTGATTGGCCATTAAAAATGTGATGGTGACAAGGAACTGGAAGAGCTAATGGAACTACATGTATACCGGTATGTGACAACAAGTAGATGAAACATGAAGTTGATTACAGTTTACCAGCAAACAATTAAGTAATACTCAGGCGCACCATGCAATTTTGTATTTAAAGTACAACAACCTTTAAAAACAAAGAAATACATACTAAACAACAAGATGTCTGCAATTACTACCGGAGAAGCAACAATTAAATGTTATTATTGTCCCCAATGACAACCCAGCGAAGGTTAGGATTAAGATGGCAAGCCAAATTGATGACTGTAAGTAGAGTAACATGTCAATGAGGACATTTCTGTCACTCGCACAGTGCCTCCAACTTAAGGTACGTGTACATGT
>NC_090884.1:65493685-65506185 GCF_036669925.1 Montipora capricornis
TTAAGACCTTAACAACTTTAGGAGATCGATCTTTTGCTGTTGCTGCTCCTCAACTATGGAATTTACTGCCCTATGCGATCAGGAGTAGCCCCTCAATAGCATCTTTTAAAAAGACACTCAAGACATTTTTATTTCAGAAAGCTTTTTCATAATTTTATTAATATGTTTTAGTAGGTTTTATGTAGTTTTATGTTTTAAGCGCTGATGAAAATAGCTATATTGATATCGGCGCTATACAAGTTTATTATTATTATTATTATTATTATTATTACAATGAAGAGAAACCTCGCGTTTTATTGGCTAATCGTGTTGGTTACCATGACAACACCTATATCCTCACATGTGAAAGATAAAAGTGGTATGTTCACTGCGCACGGTGAAGATATGATTTTTTAGTAAAAGGAGAAATCCTGGTATTTCATAAATTTCTATATATTATAAATATATATATATTTACATGTAGCTCGATACCTACAAATTGAAACAAAATTCATGACCAGAAACAAAGTAATTTTTGATCGCTTTATTTATTTTCACAAATGTGCCTGTATTGGTCACAATTTCGAGTTCTGATTTACCATAAGCACGTAAATACATTGGATGGGCCCAACTATTAGTTTTATAAAATTAATTGTTTAAATTTCTGCACAATCCTGTGTAATTTCTTCATACATTGTAATCATTGCACTTTTACGCATAATATGGCCAAAAATTTCCGCACCATCTTTAATTATTTAATTTTTTTCCACATCCTATCACAAGCCCAGAAACAAGCAGACTACATGTACAGTAATTTTTTTTTAAAGACGAATGAAATTGGCAAGTGCAATAATTATTATTATTATACACTGGTGTCACCAGCTCAAATTTAATTGGCTACATTTGTACAAGCACGCAGCTAATTCTTGCTTGCTCTGTTTCTCTTACATGTACCTCATACCTACAGACAATAGATTTTATATCTGTAGAATTGACGTCACCTAATACACTAACCAGCAGTTTGATCAGTTTTGTCATGGTGGAGCTCAGCTCCGGAATATGCATAATAAAACAAGAATTGGATTCGGTTTTCTCATGATAGCGATAATTATGGCCAGGCTCAGTTTGTGTTAACCCGCCTCAGCCTTCGGCTTCTGCAGATAACACAAACTTTGGCCTTGATAATCATCGCTATCATGCTCAACCTCATCCAATAATTGTTAATTATTTGCAGTCACTGACAAAACTTACAAGCACTGTCTTATTTATTCCAAATTGCACAAGTGATTACTTATTAAGTGATACTATGATCAACAAAGACTACCACTTCTGCTTTGGCCTACACAGCCACACAAGGAGGTGCAGAAACCTGAATTGACTCAACCTGGTGCTGCCCTCGTCTCACGAGACGGAAGGAGGCCGACGACGATGACTATGATTTAAAAAAACTTCCCTTTTTCCTTCAGATTTTGAAAGTGTGTTTGCATAACTCCTGAATGGCAAAATTATGAGCTTAAAGTTTTATCCAAAGGCCCATGTTTACTTTATGAGGAAGTTATGGATTTCATGGTCCACCATTACTCACGTTCAACACTGACTGATTGGACCTCAGAGGGTTGGATCTAAAAAAAGCAACTTATTACATGTGTATATATGCGAAACAAGTTTAAAAGTCTGGAAGCCCGAAATTCCCATGCTGCATGTTAATATAATGCAGCTGCTTATACACACATTGCACTCTTAACCCACTGACCCTCATCAATGGGGGGCGTCCTAGGGTGTTTGAGGTGTGAATTGGTTAATTTCCAGTAACAAAGTAAACAAATAAAAAACTGGCAACTCCTAAGAAACAATCATTTTAAACGTTACGGGAGAAAGTAATCAACTTTGCTAGTGTGTCTTTGATGTTATTTGTCTTTAATTGTTATCCAGCTCTCTCAAGATTTTAAAGTTGGTAATGGCGGACCATCTTTTTTTTTGGTCATAGTACCACTTCAATAACATACATGGTTAAGCAGAAGCAATGCACACGTATCATGCAATCACCCAAAAATTGTGCCATCCAGTGCTCCCATTTGGTTGGCTATTGCTGATTTTGTTTGCTCCCTCATGACCATGCAATCAGAATGCTTGGTTTATTACTTCTTTTTGCACTGAATTACCTCTGTTCTGCACTATGTTACCTGAAAACTGCATTTTTCTTAGCCAATCAGAATGGAGTAATTTTTTTTCATGTGTAAATTATTAATAGGATAACAATTTATGTTAAAGTACTTCGCATATGACTTGTATAAAGGCTTGTTGTACATGTATACTTGTAAATAACATATTAAATTTCTTGTGAAATATTCACCTGTACTCCATAGAAAGCCATTATATATCCAGTAAATAATTCTCTCTCAAAGTAAATGGTGTTAAAATAAGCAGTACAGCATGTGCATTTCGAAACATGTATTACTCACCTCATTCGCAAAAAATTCTGTCTGGTCCTGGAGACAAGTCATCTTAGAAGTTCCATTTCTTAGGAAATAAGAAAATAGAAAAAAACAGAGAAAACAAAGGTTGGTATTACAGAAAGTCCCCAGCGCACTACAGGGTTTGTTCGGCTGCAAATGTAATGCCCAGTGTCTTACTTTCCCAGAGGGTGGTATACATAAAGATAACAGATGTCATAAAAGATGCCTTATACAATGTATTAATCCTATTACATGTAGTATGAGAAATTACATGATCTCCAGTGAAATTTGGAATATACAAGCACTAGTAAAAGGAACAAACGCATATCACATGACTGTCCGTGCCTCTCTTTGATCACTGACCGATCAGACTGCTTGGCTTGTTACATGTACCTCTTTTTACACTGAATAGGCCATTTCCGAGTTTGTCTCTGGTTCATAACAAGTCTTGGTGCTAAATCATTCAAATGACAATGAGTCTGATTGGGATGAAAGTACACCAATTCTTTCCATTTGAATGGTTGTGCAACAGGACTCACTTTGAAACCGAGGCAAACAGCAGCTCAGAAATGGGCTAAGTAACCTATGTGTATTTCTTGCACTGAGTTACCTAAACATTGCATTTCTCTCAATCGATCAGAACTGAGTATTTTTTCCTGTATATCATTAAATTGCGTAAGGTGGCTGGAACCAGTTCCACCACTTTCAAGAGACCTTGTAATCACATTAGAAGCGTTGTCACTGCCAGACTGTATCACGTAACAGCAATTAATGTTATGAAGGGGGTGAATACACTGTTACAGTACACCATAGGGTGTGCAAATCTGGCGATCCATGCTATTTTTTGACCCGGTCCATAGATCCGACATTCTTTTTGCTCAAATCTGGATCTGCATTACTTTAAAACTTTCCCAGGTGTAAATATGGTGTATACATGTATGCCTTTGGATATATATTTTTGTTTTGTCTTTCCTCTAGTTTGTCTTTACTGGTGTTTGTGAAGGCTGCATATGAAACAGAATGACAAATAAATCAATAAATTGTTGGATACTTTCAGAAATTGTTCTTCAGCAATCTTTTACATCATTATTTTGTACTTTAGTTACATGACTTTGAGCAATATTTTTGGTTTAGCTGGTAATTTACTTACCGATAAGTAGTTTCCATTCATCTTGAGTCTAATAATCTTTTTATCACAATTTTGTCCAGAAAAAAATGGACACTGCAGCCAGTCATTCATTCAAGCTGCAGACAAAAAAAGGGGGGGGGGGGGGGAAGGGGCTTGCTGGACTTTGAGTGATTAGTGAGACGGAATGTTTGAATGAGTTGGGGTCATCAGTATCAAAAATAGACTGAGGTAAACTGTTCCATTGAGTGATAGTTCTGGGTAGAAGGATAAGCAGTGAGATGATCAGGTACAAGTTTGCTAGGATCCAGTGACTTCAATACTTGTAGATGGCAGTTTGACAGAAGAAAAGGTTTGTTTAACAGCTGAGACATATGAATTCTCAACGTTGCCTAAATCTCTTGAAGCAGAGAATGCCACTATAATCTCTGGATGGGGAGCATTAAAACAGCTACCTTGAGGCAGAAAGAGATTGAAATGATTTGCTTGAGAAGAATCATCGTAATATATTAAAGTGACTGGCCTCTCGCAGAATTTGCAGAAAATAGTAGCGGATTGATTTCTCAATCAAACTGGAACTTAACCTGTGGATTTCGTCATGTTTCTCATCACTCATTCCATCCCTCCATAGAGCAATAGCTTGGTAAAAACAATTTCCATCTCCTCTGACAACAACTTCTCTCCTTTGAGGAGTTAAATTTCCAGATGCCATAATTCCTTTATGCAAGACATAACTAATCAGAAACCAGCCTATGCACACATAAATACAACTGAAAAGGCTTTACATGTATTGTGTTATTTCCACCAGATTTATTCCTAATTTTGTAATATTTCGAGGCCATGACGAGATGTCAATTTCACATCAAACCTTATGCGAGCAAGGTTACTCTGATCGAGTAAATTTTATCTCATAGCTCATGGTTATTCAAACAAAAACTTACACTTGCCAAAATCAATTTCACATAACACTGTGTCGAAAAAAGCATTGATCTCTCTCCAAAATAGTTTTTTGGACGTCAAAAGAAGTTTCTGCCATACATTTTCCTACAGCGATTTGCAATGTTTGCCCCCTGGTGATCCCACAACCCTTTGCGTATAAACAGGGATCCGATTACTGCCAACTCATTCATTAAAACTCCAACCCATAATAAGCATATTCAATTCTGAGACAATAAGAAAGTCCTCTGGATTGCAAAGATTATGTAAAATATCTTGGATTATTTATTGATTGCAATCTTTCTTGGAAAAACCATATTAAATGCATTACTTTAAAAATCAGTAAATTAGTAAGTGTAATTGCCAAATTAAGATACTGCGTTCCTTTTCATACACTCCTAAATATTTATCAGTCATTAATTGTTCCCTATATAACTTACGGATTATCTGTTTGGGGTCAGGCATGCAAATGTTATCTTGACAAAGAGTAATTATTGGTATTGCAATTATAATTAATGTGCACTACATTTCATGTACTTTACAAAAATGAGCACACTATTCAGCTGTTTATTAAACGCTAATATTTTTTTTTACTAATTTGTTACATTATAAGCCTTATAAAATGCACGAAGTTACAAATGCTTCAGCACCGCCTAACATGAGTAATTCATTTACAAACACGACCACTATCCATTCTTATAACACTCTCTCTGCTACCTCAGACAATTTTCCCAAAAAACTATCAAGACTCTTAAACGGGGACATAGTTTTTCGATGCTGTTAGCTTAACCCTTTCAGCCCTGAGGGGTTCCCCACTGACGAGTAAAATCGTCTGGCGTTAGACAGAGTAAAATCTATAAGTGCCATTTGGCACTCTCAGGGCTGAAAGGGTTAAACAGGGACATAGTTTTTCGATGCTGTTAGCTTAAACGGGGACATAGTTTTTTGATGCTGTTAGCTTAACCCATTGACTCCCAGGGATTCCCCATTGACGAGTAAAATACTCTGGCGTTAGACAGAGTAAAATACACTAAGTCTGGCCAGTTTCAGCCAGTTTGGACGTCAAAAGTTAATACAAAAAAAAAAATGCTTTTTCTAAGAAAAGGCGCAAAACCTTGGAATGAGATATGCCATCATCTTTAAGAGACCTACCAAGAAATTTATTCAAAAGGAAAATTTAAAGTGTTCTTTTGCGTATTTTTGATGAAGATGACACGTCCATAGATATACATGTACATGTGATTATTTCTAAGATAAAATACAAAGGACAACAGCTTTTACATAATTATGTAATTCCAAAATTTTATTTACTGTCATTCTTTATTTATTGTAAACTCCTCTCTCCTTTGTATGTGTGTGTATTTAACAATTATTCTACGAGCGCGTGTTGGATATCAGATGATAGATAGCCAACGAGGCGAATAGCGCCGAGTTGGCTATAATCATCTCATATCCAACAAGTTAAGTGCGAGTGGAATAATTGTTTTATTAAAAACGCCCCCAAGATAGTAGACAAATCTTCTCGACTTTATTTTCTAAGAAGAAATTGGATGTTTTGTACAATGTATAGATAATTTCCGGTTTAACTCATTTCATGACATGTCACATGTCTATCAAAAAGTTAACTGTCAAATCCTGTGCGCGTTGTTCTAAATGAATTATAAAACGCGACTATCATACCACGTTAAGTTTGTCAAACTTACACTGTTTGAATGAGTGAAAAAAATTTCTTTTGATGTTTACAAGACACAATTTAACCCGCTTTAACTGCTTCCGCTAAAATTATTGTGAATTTGCACATTGGTGCAGTCTGAGGATGAGGGATGCAGCCCTTGGTCGCCATGTGCGAAGTTTCCCACGTTGTTGGAAACCGCCACTTGATTATGCTAGACAAGAACGAATGCTGGAGATGCTTGAATTGCTGTGGTGGATGGGCTTGTAGTCAGCTGCAGTTCTGCTGTGTTCTCTTTGTCAGTTGAATTGGCTTCATGGCCATGAAGGAAGGAACTGAGCGCTTCAGACATCTTCTTTTGCTGGTCGAGGAAAGGTCGATCATTGTAGCTTTCGATTGAATTGTCGAATTTGTGGCCGGTGACTGATTTAATGTGCCTTGTCTCGCAATTGTTGTCAGAGACGATGGTCACTGAAGTTGCTCTGAGGCAATGATTCGTGAGGTGGGGCTGGATTCCTGCTCGAGAGCTCATTAATTTCAACATCGATTCAAGATTGTTCACTCTGAGCGACGAATTGCAGTACCACACTTTATCCTCACCAGGTTTAAAGCTTCTTGCTTCTCGTGGACGCTGGAAAAGGCAATCTACATGTAACTTAGGATTCAAATGGGACAAGTAATTTTTTATGGTTTTCACCAGGCATTTTGGCAGATTATGGCACAGCAAATATTTTCGCGTCCGACTCATCTTCGGTGTCAGAAAGGCCACCTTGGTGGTTTTTCGTTGCTGGCAACGAGCCGGGAAACTCTTTGTTGAGCTCAAAATACTCTTCTCCTTGTGGAGTAGCTCTGAGGGCAAGCATGGCAAATTTCATGTCTCCCTGATTTTCTCTACCACGTCTTCCGAAGTATATGCCAAGGTAGAAACATGCTGTTCTTTGAAGCTGTGCTGGATCTTTGGTGTCCGCCAGACCAAGTTCACCGCTTTGGAAGAGCTTCTCAACTTGCTGTTTCGAGATGGCTTTTTTATAGACAACACGAGTAATTTTGCCTGACTTTCTTAGTTCCTTGACAAATGCGTCCAAAAACTGTTTGGAGTGTGGAGGCATGCGAAGATACCTGTCAATGGCTGCACGAATTGCCTTCAAGGAAGATGACTTGTAAAATTGGCCATCTTGTTTTCTTGCAGATGTACATTGTATAAAAGCCTTTTAGGCAGGCATTAAGTTCCTCTTTATTCAATATTTCCTCGATTGGTGTAACACTGAATTTGTTCCCGGGAGTCAAACGCCAGTCTGAAAACGTTAGTGAAATGTAACTAATTAACTTAATTAATTTGTAAATTGTCTCGATTTGAATTGTTTTGCTTTGACTAACACAGATGCAGATGCTTAAATTGTCAAAATAAAGTATTCAAGTTTTTACCTTGAAATATTTTCATGCCATACTTCGTGGCTTTCTTTGTGCTCCCTAGTGTTGCATTTTCTAGTAGTTCAATGACTTCCTTTTCATTCAACTCTGGTGCGAAGCGATTTTTGCCAGCTGCCATTGTTTCTTGAGGGAAAATTTTTTAGCTCCTTTTAATTTTAAGCTCACGCGTATGCTTACCATAGTTGTATATTATGGTATATTGGCTCATATACCATAATGGCTAAGCCAATAAAAAGTCTTAAATTGCATTGTCCAATGATCCAGTTTTTAATAAATATAATATAAATATAATATAAATTTTTATAAAGTCAAGTAAAAGAAAAAAACAGGCCCGCCTAGATAATGTAGCTCTAGCTACACTATACCTGCGGGGCTGTGCTTGTGTGTAAATAGTTTAAATTAAGAAAAAATAAAGATTGTTGTTGTTGTGTATTCACCATTTGGCTGTTTCTGTATCTGTTGATCTATCTCCATGTGAGTAAGAGCTTCGTGTAACTGAGGCTAGGGCACATGATTTTTAAAGCCCTCTTCTGGACTCGCTCTAGCTCATTAACTAAATACTTTGGGAGTGAGTAATAATACACAGGGATCGCATAATCTAAAACTGATCTTACACAAGTGATGTAAAATAACCCTAACTCATTGCAGGGAACCTTGGCCCTTTTTAGCTGAACTAAAAAGTATAGCCTTTTGGCTGCTTTTTTGATAACATCATTTACATGGGTGTTCCATGATAGATCACTTGTGATTGTTATTCCTAGTAACTTTGCACTATCAACGAGCTCTAGCTCTTTTGCCATGTACCCTAATTGGCTCAAACGTTGCCTTATTTCTAGCAAAAGAGATTTGGAGTTCTTTGCATTTCTCATTATTGAGTTGGACTCTGTTAGCCAGGGACCATTCGGCTACCTTATCAGCAATAATTTGGGCACTACTAACCGCGCCCTTTACGACAACTTCAGATGCAGTAGTGTCATCTACATATTTCCAGACACATGCACCATTAATTACCTACAAACAACCAGGGCCCTAGTTTCGTCCCCTGAGGAACTGCTGAGGGACTGAGCCCCATTCAGAGAGGCATCCCTTGGCCAGTTTGATTCTCTGGAACCGGTTACTTAGAAAATCAATAATCCAATTGATTACACTAATAGGAAGACCTAGTTTACCTAACTTATAGATTAGAATGGTATAATCTATCAGATCGAAAGCCTTTCTATAATCGAAAAGGATAGCTCTTACAGTAGATAATAAGATCCGTTGCCATCAGTTCCTGTGATCCACTCATGGATCATGCTAAGCAAGGCGATAGTGGTGGAGAACTTTGGGACAGCTCCGTACTGGTTAGAATCCAGTGCCTTAATCACAGCTGGCTTTAGATGATCAGTTACAACAAAGTCCTCGGCAACCTTGGACAGACATGGTGTTAGAGAGACGGGTCTCAGGTCCTTCTTCAGATTCTGTACAGGCGTTTTCTTCGAAAGAGGGGTGACATCAGCATATTTCCAGGAGCTGGCCAGACACTGTTCACTGAAAGAGGCGTTCAGGATGGTTTTTACTGGGAAGGCGACCAAGCTTGCAAACTCTCTCAGTAGCCAGTTTGCTTTGCGGGATTGTAGGTTCTCTCTTCAGTTACCTCCAGGAATTTCGGGCAATCCTCCAGCAGCAAAGGGGTCAGCGGACTGGCTCTGTATTCTTCTAGCGGCTCGAGGAATGCCTTGTTAATGGTATTAGCAATTTCCTCCGCAGTTCGATCTCTATGCCACGCCATAGTGGAATCTTGGCGGTTGGTTCTCTGCCTCACAGCAGCTCCATACGTTGAAGCATAATCCCGGATTTGGCCAATTTCCTTTTGTGAAAGTTTTAAGTCTGGAAGAGAGGAAATGGAAGACAGTGCAGAGAGAGGGATTTCATGTTCTGGTTCTGGATACCATGAGTTCTTTTCGCTGGTGAAGTAATAAAACATGGAGGAAGAGAATCGATTTGTTGTCTCCTTGACATGATAGATTAGTGTTTCCAAAGTCTCAACAATATTCTTTTTTAGAAAGAAGTGCATGTTTTACACGAGATGTTGAATGAAATTGTTCAACATCCAGAGTTATACAGCTGAGGAGACAAGTGTCTTTGAATGACAGACTGGATAAGAGTGACTTCACTCTCCATACGCCCCAGTCAATGAGGTAAACTGATTTCACAGAAGCAACAGAGACCATCCCCTATGGCCTGGTGAGTGATATATTTGAACAGCCATCTTCAGAGCACCAGCACTTTCCAGTTCAGAAAAAAAGCATTTTCACTCTGTAATCTTGCACTCTGCCTCTTGCAATGTTCTTGTTGGAGCACACTGTCCATTTTAGACAGAGAAGGGATGGTGACATCACTTCCATCACGCCGTAAACACGGGACTAAGGATCCTCAGGGTCAACAAAAATCCTGAGAGGATTTTTGGGGTCTTATGCATTGTATGCATACAGACCCCTAGGTAAGTCAGAGGCAGATCTTGTTTGTCAGTCAGTTCGTCACTTTCAGGACGAGAACACACGTGACAGTCTGGCTTGTAGACTGGGTACTAGTAATTGCGAGTTATTGTTTCGAGCCATTGCTTCTACTGTTCGTCGTTTGTATTTAAATCTGCGGTCGTTTTCCCTGTTTTGGGAAAATTTTGAAGAGCTTTCCGTCGAAAATTAGTTGTAATTGTTCAAGGTAAGTTACTTCTGTTTCAAAATTGATCTGTCGTGCTGTTTCAGATTGGTTTTCTTTCTTTCTTTCATTTTGAAAATAACTACACTTTCCTGGCTTGTTGGTTCTTTGTTATTTCATCCAGGTGACGTCGCTGAGTGGAGTTTCCTCGGCAATATCGATACGGAAGTTGTTTACTCACCCAAGCCAACAAATCTAGACTCGGCTTGTGTTTAGTGCGGATTGCACTGAAGCTAAGACACTTTTGCAAGCCCACATTCATTGGCTTGAAATCCGGTGTGCGTTGCACCACATACCTCACAAGTATCGATCTCACAAGCTACCACAAACCAGTATTTATCGGCTTGAAATGTCGGTGTGGGTTACACCCCAAACTGAAAGAGTTATTGTACTCTAAAAAATAATTGCATTGAATAAGAGTTTTGCACTCTCAAAGAATACTATATATCTTACTCTTACTGTTGTCTGCTGCGCTACTAGCCGCCAGCATGGGAACAACAATCTAACAGTACGGTCAAGGATCGGCTGTCACAACAATTTTGTGAAAGCCAAGTATGCATTTTCATGTGTGCGAGGGCGATTTTGGAATACGATGCTTATGATGTTTCGCTTAAATGTGTTTTACTTGCCAACATTAAAACAAGTTGTTGGACATTACAAGTCATGTAATGAGGTGATGTGTTGGTTTACACAAATGATGCTACATGTACAATGTTTACATCCCATTGCTTATAAGGCAAGCAAATGATTTTGAGGAAAATCCAGGTTCTACAATATTTGATATCATTGATCCAACAACCTTTGTGTCCGCTGACTCTAGTCAAGGAAATGAAGCAATCGTTGGTGTGAATGCCGGTAAGCAATGTGTAGCAATGTCACTTACTGCTATTATTTACCATCCAATACAAGATAATTCTACTTTGAACAATTCTACTTTGATAACTCTACTTTGAACAATATTTTGGTTATTGGAAATAATCTATACAGTTCTGTAAGATGTTCTGAGCGAACAAATGACTATAAACAAAAAGTTGAGTGATATTTTTTGTATCTTTTTGGTGGTTTTGCTGGAGCTAACGAGCCTGGCAAATATTGCCACTTGACAACTTGTAAACATGGCACATACTTTGAAGGACTAGACCAGCAAAGGCTTCTGATTGGTTGTTAAATAAAGAAGCTGATTGGAGGATACTAATTGGCCAATGGCGTAAAGGATGTTTCGATCCTGTTTAGGTGTGAAGATGACACACATTCGTTCCATTGTGTAATTAGCGGGAAAATATGCTTGCGGAACTTGGTTGTAGTAATTTCGAAAATTGAAAATCACTCGAGCGGTTTAAGAGTGATGTAGTTTTTTTTTTTTCGAAGAGTTTAGGAGTTCCGTAAAGCAGTGAGAGTTGATCAAGAGTGACGTTGGATAAAGATCCGTTGTCATGTTGAAGCGTAGAGATGCCCTCGAGAGGACGAGCACTTACGCGGGCAAGTAGGATTTAACTCCGAGGAGCGTTACGTTCAAGTGTTTAAATAAAGTCTACGAGTCCTCAGCTTCTACGTTCGCTATAAATGATCAACTGAAAGGTTCGAAGTGAAAAGCGAAGGAGTTAGGAGTTCCGTAAAGCAGTGAGAGTTGATCAAGAGTGACGTTGGATAAAGATCCGTTGTCATGTGAAGCGTAGAGATGCCCTCGAGAGGACGAGCACTTACGCGGGCAAGTAGGATTTAACTCCGAGGAGCGTTACGTTCAAGTGTTTAAATAAAGTCTACGAGTCCTCAGCTTCTACGTTCGCTATAAAAATGATCAACTGAAAGGTTCGAAGTGAAAACGAAGGAGCGGTTTAGTGAATGATCAGGGGCTAGTTTTGTTCCTCAGTTGAGTTGTGGTAAGAGATGCGTGAACGCAGGCTGAGCGTGTTGCTAGCAGAACATCATATATGTAAATTTCCTTCTGGATTGAGAACAAACCTTTTGAAAGTGTTTCTTTGTTTACAAGTTTTTTTTGATTGCGGCGTGATTAAAGGAAGTTTTGCGCGGACTAAAACGTCCTTGAGTGATTTTTCCTTCCGTAAGATACAATCGGTGGCTGTTTAAAGATATCGAAAATCCAATATGGCGGACAACAAATCATATTGTTCCTACTTTCCCGCCACCGCAGCAAGATTTTTTTTTCAACGAAAGTCTCAAGCATAACGTTTTTAAACTG
>NC_090884.1:65511185-65526185 GCF_036669925.1 Montipora capricornis
TGGGGTGGGGGACATTTACATAAAAAAAACAATTATACAAGTTGTTTACTCTTGGGACTGTATCATGCTTCAGTGAACTGAACATCCATCGTTTTAATGCAAATACCCCCCCCCCCCCCATCCTCCCCAAATGACCTGCTGTATTATGGTGGATAACGAGAAATATAAATTAAATAAATAAATAAAAAATTTATGGCAGTACCCATAAGTCCTGCCATCACCTGATTTAGAGCAATGCATAGGACAACAAGGTAGGAAGCAATTTGCATGTGAAATTCGTTGTTTTCGTTCTGCTGGAACGGATTTAATCACGTAGAGCCACATTCTGAAGCTTAAAGTAAACAATGCCGGGCATTATTAGAGATCCTGTCTGGTATCCCGTTAGCTTCGAATTATCCGGCCAAGGTACTTTTGAGTTATAACTGCAAGTGCATTCTCCTTGAGTAAGCCAATTGTTTTCAATTCAGGAAACTCCAAAGGGCCAAAACGTTTTTTCCTTCGTCCTGCAATTTTTTTCTTACATTTGCCTGATTATAGGTACTATTATATGTCAGTAAGCAGAAAAAAAACTACCAACAAATCCTCGTCATTATGTAAAGAACGCCTTATAAATTCCGCAGTATGTCCTGAATACATGAATTTGCGCCGACCAAATTCGGGCCACCCTGTCTTTGGATCCACTGTCCTTTGATTTTGTTCGTTTGTTTACCATTCTTACACTGTATAATTTACAAATTCTTTTGAATGATTAACGGTTTCGTGAGTGTATCCATGCTTTTCTATTTAACATATGATTTCCAGCAGTCTGAAATAATAAGATTTCCTAGAGCAATCCATTCTTTAATAATAATTATTGGAAGGACTGCACACAAGCGAAAGCTGACCCGTGTTTTTTCGTTCCATGGTTCAACTTTTCGGCGCCATTTTGAATGACGTCACAATTTCGTTGCGCAAAACATTTTGCCTCGTACTTCGTTGTTTTGTTGGATGTGTTGGAAGGTTCAAGCTTTATCATTCTGCTCGTGCTTCGCTGTTTGTCGGACGTGTTGGAAGGTTCAAGCTTTATTTAAACCCTTCGTCGGTTGCATTTATAAATTACAAGTAAAAGTAATGACATTCCGCGATGACGTTCCATTTCATTTTCCTTTCACCGCTCACCGCCTGTGAATGAGCGCGTCGCCAATCTATTTTAGGATCATACCTGATTTTTTGTTGCCTTTTTCAACCGCCCACTTGATCTGAGAATAAGACCGAATTTTCTTGCTCCAACGGCTTATTACCTTTGTGGTATAAAGGATTAATTAATACGCCTCGATACGCTGGATTTTTCTGTTTAACCAGAGAAAGACGACGTGTTTTGAGTTTTCATGGTAGATGTACTTTAGCGATTTTCGAAAAAAACACCCAGGGACCTAACAAGCCTATAATATGATGAATATTGCTAACACAAATTATTTTTAAAATACAAGCTAAAATATTTCTTATTTTTACACCTTGAATTTTGATTACAGCGATGTGAAATGGCGAGGGAAAAGTTTGCTTTTCTAAGGCCCTTGCCGGCGAGAGAGCATTGTGCAATGTCACGGCATACACGAAAAAAAAAAAAAATATCTTCGGTTCTACCGTGCTTAATTCGCTGATTCAAACGGTAAAGTGCTCTCCGTTAAAAAAAACAAGATCTTCATTCGAAGTTTGTAAGATGCGCCGATAATATTTATATGATTTTTCTGGAAGGAATAGTTTTTATTTTTATAAAGCACGCGCCGGCGAGTCTGTGTCCGTAGCGTCACGCAAATTGTTTACGAAATTAAATACGTGCGTCTTATTACAGTAGTCAGCTTTATTATGAGACAAATTAACTCCCGAGTTAGGATTTCGAGTTGGATTTTTCGAGTTAGGATTTCGAGTCGGTTTTTGCGAGATGCTCCAGCTGCAACGAATCGCCTTGGCTTTGGTATGTTAACCGTACGCGTGGGAACAGCCATATTTCATTGGCTATATTTGATTACATTTGTTGACTTTAATATATAGTTCCAGTGGCCACAAATTGTTTAGTCTGTACTCAGCGAAGGTCGAAATTGAATCGATGGAAGAGTACTCTGAAGCCAAGACCTATAAGAGTAAGCCAGAACTAAGGAAGAGCAATGTAAATGCTGACTTATTTTATTCATCAGCGGAAATAATAATTATTGCCAGTCGCACGGAGTTTTTCGGGAGTTTGTTACACATAAACCACGGATAAACGGGCCGGAAACGCGAGAGCAAAGGTTACAGATGTTAGCTGATATTTGTGCTTCCAGCTCAGAATACCCGGAGTACTAGATGTAACACAAGTATTCTTTTTAGAAATCAGCCTTCATGCTGAAACATTACCAGTAAAAGTGAAAATGTGACGTTTAATAACATGAATTTGCTAGTTTACCGAAACTGGAGCCGTCACGCAACGTGTCATCAAAGGTCATATCGAATCGCATTAAATAAAGCAAGGAAATCAAAATCCACAGAACAATAGTGGACTTTGTCAGTATGTTATATGTCTGTAACACCTCCGCCGTTCACAGTAATGATTTCAGCAACAGACAACTATTATCACAGGCGGAGAACTTGGACAAAAGAATAATAAATTGACCGCCATTTATGAATAAGGTCTATAATACAGGTCATTTGGGGAGTGGCGAGGAGTATGTGCATTAAAACAATGGATGTTCAGTTCACTGAAGCATGATACAGTCCCAAGAGTAAATAACTTGTATTGTTTTTATGTAAATACCACCCTCCCCCCCTCATTATGGGATGGTGAAAATAGTCAATTTCATTGGCAGAAAAATATTCTTCCTATTGCCCTGACCTGCAACCTGACCTGACCTGACCTGACCTGAGTTGTTTAATGTCATTAAGTTGTCATATATGTGTTCGCTGATTTCTCAGTTTTTGTTGGGGCACTCTTCTATAGATTTAACAGAAGATGCTTTGTAAAGAGCAAAAGATGCATTTAAGTTATGATACATGTAATTATAAATTTGTATGAAAATTTGGGGAACCTTGGAGCTCAATTTGCCTTCATGCATCTTTGCATACTCCATTGGAACATTCAACTTGCTTGCAAAAATCTCTTTTGTAAGCGTTTCACCACTCACCAGCCGGTCTAAAATTCACAGGTTGTCTTCCTTTGCTGTTGTTCAGATATTATGTCTTGAGCAACACACAGACAAACAGGCATTGTCCTGTATCGCAACCACTCGGCGAACTAGTCTCCACCCATAAGTTCGAAGCTCTCTCACCAATTCCACCGGCCGAACATCATCGCCAAAGCAGGTTTTCTGGGAATTTCTGGTCCTCCCAGCAAGCCAACAACTTGCAAAAACGTAGGAGAAACTTGTGACGAAAAGCCCAACACAAAAATCAACGGCTGCCATTTACCAGGGAACAAATGGTTTCCTTTTTTTTTTAAATAAGGGCGCCCTTGAGCCTGCGTTTCTTGTTGCGGATCAGTGACTTGCACAGTCGTTTTTCAGCTCTTCTTCCACCGCTAGAAAGTGTTTAGCTAAGCAAGTTTTCTCAAAGACAGGCATGTGGAATGTGCATACTGCCAACTTTGCAGGGCAGTGACATATTCCTTCCCGAGAACTTTCTTGTCGATATTTTCCACAATATATCTCATTTTATGTAAAATTGCAGTTGTTTTGAAACTTATTAATTTATTTCAGCATTTCAGGGGATATTCCAATTATGCATTACGTGTAATTTTAAAATAAATATGAACAATTTACTTGAAAAGCAATGCCAAAAAAAGACGCTTTTTATCTTTAAACGTGGTAATTTGGAAAGAATGCAAGATTCCCTTTCCAGTTTTGAATGAAAGAATTTATATCATTGTTTCAGGTATAAATATTTATGTGCCCATCTTGCATTCAAAGTTACACAACACAAAAAGCTATCTTTAAATTGTCCTTTTTAAACTAAAACTGGCCTCTTTATGCAACAAAACCTTTTGAAGAATATGCAAGGCACAAACTCTAGAACTCTATTGTTACCATCACTCAGACACAGCTTCAGAACACTGATTATGAACACGCCTTATGGGCGTGTGTGTGGTATCATTAGTAATCACTCCTTGTGTAATTTTACTGCAAGTTGGATCCTTGAGAAATCGATCACGTGTTTTCAGTTATATAAAAAGAATCATTGCGTATGGACTTAGAATATTACATTTGGCGACGAGGATATTATGGCTTTGATCGGTAAAGTAGAGGAATTCCAGGAAAATGACAATTGGATCGATTACACGGAAAGACTTGACCAGTATTTTTTGGCAAGTGAAATTACTAGGACAATGGGAAGAAGCGAGCCGTCTTGCCCAGCCCTTGTGGAGCGAAGACCTACAAGTTAATCAGGAATCTAGTGTCACCAGGGAAACCGAGTGATAAAACCTTTGCTGAGCTGGTAAACATTGTGAAAAATCACTTAAACCCGAGACCCTCGATTACAGTTTACCGTTTCAAGTTTCACTTTGGCTTTCGTAAACAAGGAGAATCGATCCAGCAGTATGTGGCAGAATTACGATGCCTGTCGGAGCACTGTGATTTTAGGGATCAGGTGGAGGATATGATGTCCAAGAGATCGATGGTATGTGGAGTAAATGATGAAAGAATTCAACGTCGATTGCTGGCAGAAAGTCGCTTAGATTTCAAGAAGGCGTTGCCTGGAATTAGCCACTGTGATGGAAACTGCTGGTAAGAACACCAGCGACATTCAACAAGGGAATTTCACTGAGAAACCGAAAGAACCTCCAGTCAATCGTATCAGCAAGGAACCGGAAAAAAATCAGCCAAGGAGGCAAGTTTCTCGAAGCTGAAAAGTGCAGGTCACAAAAAAGGGCACAAAGCCAGCAAATGCCGTGGGTAAGGAAAAAGGAAAAAAACAAAACAGCAAGAAGCCAGGAAACACTCATGCATCACATGGAAACCGCCGAGACCGAAGAGAAGGACATGGAAGAATACAGCATGTTTACCATGACCTTGCAGGATCAAGAGCCATATCGAGTTGAAATTGAATTAAATGGAGTGAAAACATGCGTGGAAATTGATACCGGAGCAGCGGCTACAATTATTAGCGAAGACACCTTTAAAGAAATGGGACAAGGGAAATTGGAGTCAAATCCGCTACAGTGAAATTGAGAACCTATACAGGTGAATCAGTTAAGGTATTAGGAACAGTGAACATTATGGTGAATTATGAACAGCAAAAAGAGGATTTGTCAGCTCTCATATGTGGAGAGATCTGGGCCGAATTTAATTGGAAGAGATTGGTTGAACAAAGTGAGCTGGACTGGAAGAAATTGTTTAAGATTCATGCCGACAGAAAGAAAAATCAGGACAAAGTGGTGGAAGTCAAACTTAAGAAGTTGATCAGCAGTATTCAGAAGTGTTCAAAGATGGCTTAGGAGCTTTTACAGGCCCAAAGGCTAAGATTCTGGTTGACAAAGATACCCCGCCAAAATTCTGCAAGGCTAGGCCAATGCCTATGCGATGAAAAGGAAGATTGAAGCTGAACTTGAGAGATTACAGAAGGCAGGGACAATTCAACCTGT
Organism: Montipora capricornis; assembly: GCF_036669925.1. Lineage (NCBI taxonomy): Eukaryota > Metazoa > Cnidaria > Anthozoa > Scleractinia > Acroporidae > Montipora > Montipora capricornis. The sequence goes on from NC_090884.1 coordinate 65,516,776, forward strand.
TCAGTTTTCAGAATGGACAGCGCGCATTTTGCAAATCATGAAACCTGATGAATCGACTCGAGTATGTGGTGATTATAAGACTACAATCAATCGAGTTTCCAAGTTGGATAATTATCCTATACCTAAAGTGGAGGATCTGTTGGCGTCCCACGGAGGTGGAGAGAAATTTACGAAATTGGATCTGAGTCAAGCTAGATACGTCACTTGAGGCTGCATAACACACACTTCTTCTAAGTTGTTTAAATGATCCTCATCGTCTGCGCCCGACTCCAGGATGTCAATATGATGTGTGTCAAGTGAACAGGAACTTACCACTAGGAGCAAGATTACACCCTTGGTAGTGGCCTCATAACCCCTTGGCATCACACTCTAATCAGTTAAGTCTGTTCATAACCCTTGGGTCCGCTTACATCTCGACGACGCTGGTCCATTTCTCGGAAAAATGTTTCTCATTCTGGTTGACACACATTCAAAGTGGATTGAGGCACTCCCCGTGACTAGCTCAACCTCTAGCGCAACGTTAGAAAAGTTGAGGATCGCCTTTGCAACTTACGAACTCCCGGAAATGGTTGTCACCGACAACGGCAGCAATTTTGTCAGCAGCGAGTTTGAAGACTTCCTGAAGATGAATGGAATCCGGCATATCCGAACAGAGCTCCATACCATCCTGCCTCGAATGGACCTTTAAAGAAGGCATGATGAAAAAATCAAGGAGGGAAGTGTGGAAACCAGAGTATCAAGATTTCTGAGTAAATACCGTATCACCCCTCAAACATCAACGGGAGTTTCGCCTGCCGAACTCTTGTGGGGAAGGAAACCGAGGTCAAATTGGACTTAATATATCCTGAAATGGGTAGAAAAGTGCGTGTTCGCCAGTGTGTTCAGAAAGAGAAGCATGACTTGCATGTGAAGAAGCGCATCGTGAAGGAAGGAGACGAGGTGTATGCTAGAAAGTTCTATCAAGGTCCAAAGTGGATGCCTGGTATAGTGCAACAGTCAAACGGGCCCATTTCATTTGAAGTTGAACTAGACGATGGCCGGAAATGGAGACGACATCAAGATCATATGATCCAGAGAGCAAGTGACCCCCAAATGTAGACTGAAGCTCCTGCAGAACGTCCAGAGACCTCCTTACCGGAATCTGATGAAGCCGAGACGGTTTATTCGCACTGACGAAAATGACGCTAACGGTCAAGAAATCAAGACACCCACTATGCCTTTGGTTGCAGATGTCCGCAAAGGTCCGGATGCAAGTGAGAGGCGTTACCCAGTCCGAAATCGCCGCCGTCCTCAATATTTGAGTGACTTGCTCTTAGGGACTAGTTGTTGAAGACATTGCAGACTGGACTAAACTGTTTATCAGTCTTTATATTCGGTTTATTGATGTTTACACTTAGTCGGGGAGTGTGTATCCTTAGAAACCACTTCTTGTGTAATTTTACTGCAAGTTGGATCCTTGAGAAATCGAGCACGTGTTTTGCTAGTTCTCGGAAAAATAAAGTTATATAAAAAGAATCATTGCGTGTGGACCTAAAATATTACAGCGTAGCCACAAAAATAGTTTGAAACCATGGAAAAGGCTTAAAATGAGAAAAATACGAATACTTTTCAAACGTTTCTCCAATGAAAAAGGAAATTCCAGTGAATACTTTTGCCGACATAATCGGCGAATTTCATAATATTGATTCAATTAGTTCTTATAGAGGTTTGATAAATTTATGTTCATTTAACAGTCTGACGAAAGGCTAAAAACAGCTCACAGAAATATGAACCATTGCTGAAATGTTGCTCAGCACAGTCCGGAAAGGCTTCGTTCTTTCTTGACAGTGTATCCGGTTTTAGGTCAAATTCGGTCTTAAGTTGAATCCGTTTTTACCTACCGGTGGGTTAAATTAGTGATCTTCATTTTACCTAGGCTGGATATGCACTCTTAACCTGTTCCGTTCTCAGATTGAATCCGTTTTAACCTAGGTTTAATTTTGTTCCTTCTCTTTACCAAGGTTGAATATGCACTCAGATGAAATGAAAAAACGTTTTGGAGCCTAAATTAAGCCTAGAGAAAAGTTAGGGTCACGTTAGGATTAGTTTGGGTTACTATACATGGATATCAATTGACTTATTATACAAAAAGTAAATAATGAAAAAAACAGTGTTGGTTTAAGCATCTTCATCGTTGTAGTGTAAAGGTAAAGACACAGAATAATAGATCTGGAGGGTCCGAGTTCGAATACCGGTATTTGCATGGTTCAGTTCTTTGTTCCCATACTATGTTGTAATGAATGAATAGGTGTATGAACATTAAGTACATTTGCCGGTTGAGATGCGTAAGACAGAGCTTGAGAGGGTATGTATAGGTGTTTTCAGTCCTTTTTTTTTGGGGGGGGGGGGGGGGGGGTGGGAGGGGGTGGATTGATAGCGTCTTTAAACTAGGTAGAGTGCATATAAAACCTTGCTTAAATGAGAATCACCAATTTAACCTAGGCATAAACGGATTCAACCTGAGACCGGATTTGACCGACAACGTATCCACCTCCCCAACTCGTATACACCCCGCCCTCAGATCTAGAAGCCATGTAACACTGGTGTCACGGTCCAGTTCAGGCATGGGCCGATTGTTAACGGCCAATGTCGTGTTGCAGATTCAGAAGTAAAACAAGTAAGAACGTCTAACAATAATGCAAATAGCACCCCGTTAACGCAGCATTTGTTGAAAAATTGCCTCTCGTAATAAGTATTCAAAATAAGCGTTAAAATAAAGTCGGTGACAAATTCGGCTCGTAATGACAATATCCCGATAAATGACAGAAATCATTAACACTAACTGAAGTGACTTCAGTTCGGCAGATATTCAGTGATGTAACGGTAGTCTGTTAGCCCGTGACCGTACTAGCTGTGAAATTGGTAACTTCCATTCAAAAATGCTGAAAGAAGCCTACGCGGAGGACATCTGTTTACAGCCGGACCTGCATTAAAATACGTCATTTAGAATTTTGAAATTTCTCGAACCATGAAATTCACTTCTTATTGTTTCTTGCTAAAAGTAACTTTAATCTAGAAAGGCTGACATTCGAGTACCAAAACTAGTTTTGATAAAGATAACTGCCAGTCATCGAAACTATCAACAAGCTTGTGGGCTATGTTAAAAGAACTAGTAAATTTATTACCCATTTTAGTTGAGTGAACCGTTTCAATTGAATGCATGAGCTATTAACTATTTCGCGGCGTCTTAATCTAATTGCTGAACCTGAGATGGTTTGCTGAAAGGGGGAGAGCACTCGTCTTTCACCAACGTGACTTTGAGTCAACACTCACATTTAGTAGTAGTGGTAGTAGTCGTCGTCCTCGTCGTCGTCGTCGCCGTCGTCGTCGTCGTCGTCGTCAGAGTAGTAGTAGTGGCAGTGGTAGTTGTAGTAGTCAATAGTAGACCAATCAGACGAAAGTTTATAAGCTACAAAACAGATTTATCTGCATTTACCCGATCAGAGTTAGTCTGCCATGACCATGATTGGGAGACCTCTGCTCTCAAGTATGGATGTAAATCATTGTGTTGCAGAAGGATTCGATCTCCAAAGATTATTCAAACTAAAGGTAAGACGCTGCGTGTATCAATGTGTTTCGACGAGAATTCAGAATGAGAAGATCTTTTACTTTTTAACTCGGCCTTGGCCGGTTTTCCTCACAGTCTCCCACGCAATTCTCTTAGAACTTCCTCCGCCAATGAAAAAGAAAGAATAAACTTTTACAAATCAATGGTGTTGAAGTTCACTATTTTCATGTGTCCTTTACACATGATATATTTGTTTTTGAGTCTTCGTTGGTCCATCGTTAATTAGTTTTGATTAAAATAGAACAAAAGTGGAAGGAGAAGTTAACGGACGAGCTGATCAATCACTTAAATTCAAAGTCATATGACGAAAGTTGCTATGTGATCTTCCACACACGCATCTAAAAAGCGCCAGCGGGAAGTGTTTTTCTTTAAAGGAAGCCGGAAATGTTTAGTTAGGAACAGCTGAAACTCCTGTTCTCAAATAAAAGTTTACCGATGGCAGCCTTGCTACAGAAAAAAAGTCTTTAGGGTTGAGGAGGGTTCATAAATTTTACATTTGGAATTGTTTCACATTGACCCGTTCGTGTAAACACTGCAGCGGTACACCTTCTGAGTATGTTTGGGTTACCACCAATATCTTTCCAACTGTCAGGGAAATATGGAGGTCTACATGGAGATTGGAAACTTTAAAAATGGAATAATTTGAAGCACTCTTTTCTATGAACAAATGAAACCCCGAGTTCAGTGGAATGCATTTTAGTGAACATCGGAACGCATATGAAGCTATTCTCAGAAATTAGTAGGTTTTTGTTCTCTAACCTACATGTAACTACAATCAGTTCTTTTATCGAGTTTGACAATACATGCATGTATCGACAATGGAGCACAGATGAAGACACTCTGCCGTGAGAAGACACTACAGAAAACCCCGCCAGCGACTGAAACTTAACTTGTAACCTTGAAACACTCATCTTACCGTCTGAGGAAAACCATGAATATTGCGCGTTCATTTCCAAAATCAGAAATTGGCAGGCTGACTTTTTGGCAGAGCTGCCACAGCATCGAATTCACTCCCTGATTCCATCAAAAATTGCTCTAGTGTAGAGTGTTTTAAAGATAAACTTAAACCAATAAGGACTTAATTAGCTTATAATAAGTGAAAACACGGTATCCTCCATGATAAGAAATAGGAATGAGGAATTTATTTATTAAGTCTGCATAAACTGACCAATGTTTCATTTTAAAATTTCTGAACTACGATTATCATTTTTACACTTAAGCTTTTAACTAGAATTTCTTAAATTGTATCTATTATATATTTGTTTTTATATTTATAAAACATTAGTTTTTATATTTATTGGCTGTCTATAGGTAGACAGGCAGGTCCACATCAGGACTCTTTTCTTGCGTTTTACACAACCTGCATTAACAAACAAAGTCCTCACTCACTCGCTCGCTCGCTCGCTCACGGTGGTCCATTCAGTTTTTAGTGAGAGTGCCGGTTATAAAAGATCTAGAAGGCACAATTTATAAATGGGATGGGAAATTTCTTAAAACTAAAATCAAATATTTCAAGAATCTGAAATAAAAAACTTATTTCAAGTTACAGGAAGCCGTAATTTTGAATCTGAAGAATGACTTTTTTTGCGGTACTTGACTTAAGGGACCCTGCCAGCAGAGCCTTTCTTAACTCGACGAGAAAGAAAGGACTCTGCAGAAATCGTGTTAAGGATTTACTGAGCATGCGCAAGCCATTGTTTAGAAACATACATAAATACATACATACTTAATTGACCACTTCCCATAGAGGCTTTTAGGGCCCATGCGCACAATCACGACAGAACAGAACATTCAACGACAACTGTCAAGAACCCCAACTGGCCCGAGGCAACCCAGTTGGCTTTTTACAAGTGCAGCTGAGAAGTTGAACCAGGGACTACCAGGAACAAATTCAACCAGTGGTTAGAACGTGTCTTGAACCCGGGATCCCCGGATCTCAAGGCAAGGGCCCTAACCATTGGACCGCCGCACTGCCTCCTTTGACAGTGTCAAACCCAGGCCAAGCCTCGATCGCACTCCTAGACGCCATTTTGACATTCGCCTTGTCAAAAATATGATGTTATGCACTGCCTAAACCAGTTTGCCTGGAGTGACTAGCCCAGAAACTTGGGCTGCGGTAACTTAAAAGACTTGACACGATTTCTGCAGAGCCTCTCTTGCTCACCCTCTGGTGAGTTTTAGAGAGGCTGTGCTAAGGTTTTTCAAGTTGAAATGAAACTAGTAAAGACGCATGCTCACATTGACAAATCAATTGAAGCGTTCATCAACAATGTTGACTCGCGTTAAGCCTCTATATTTGAATAGGGTCCACACACGGTTTCATGCGATGCAAGGTTGAAAATACTACCGCATGTAGGAACATTGAATATTCTTAGTGATTCGCAGAGGTTCTTTTCTTTTAAACGAAAGAGGAACATATCTTTGAAGGCTTTGCTTCGAAAATTTGGAAATTAACCGTCGATTAAACCTCATCGAAGTAAAGCGATTCAAGCTTCATTGTTGTGACGAAAAATACAACCGTTTACACAAATTAAAATTTTATTTTACCTCTCCTCCTTTTGGTTTCATGTTCCTCCTCTTTTTGTGTTTTCGACCGTGATTAGACCCTGATTTCATATTCATTGAAGTGGAATGATACATTTCAAGCGTCAAAATCCAAAACATGTTTCTACATGCAAGTCCAAGCAGGCAGTAAATGTAATAATGTCCAATAATTTCGTAGCAGGACTCCAATCGCCTCGGTCGCTATGTTTGCGGACACTGCATCCTTTAGGCGGCTTTCCGTTGTTTGAACCACCATATTTGAAAGCAACTGAGCAGTCAGTTGATTTCTTCAGTAGCCAGCGATCCATGAGTACTTTCTTCCTTCTTCACTTAGTTGTGTGCAAATATTAATTTACAACGCTTCGTCGACATTAACGGGATTGCTTTGCGAACCAGACTCCTCTAGTGCTGATCCCCGAGTTTGTAGCCATCCTCGAGGACAAGTTTCGAAGTAACGGTTTATTTATGAATTCCATAAGGGCCCATGAGTGCTTCCCTTACATGTCACCAAAACTGAATTGCGCCAGGTTCTTTTATCGTAACTTTGATAAAAATCCGCCTTCCTGCTTGTTTTTAGATACCATGCATACACAATACTTTTGCATTCATAAATTTTGTAAAGGAAAGATTCCCTCTTGCTCGGCTCTGAGTCCGTTATCAAACGTTCCCTCAACGAACAATATCCTTCGCCTTTTTGAAAAAAAAATGTTACTGAAAGGAAGTTCAAGAGACAGACAAGCTATTGAAATGCATTCATAACATGACGCACGCTAATTGGTCGATGCAGGAGGAAGTATATTTTAATCACCAATCAGCTCACATTCTTTAAATTCTGGGGAATCCCCGACCCCAATTTTTTTTCCAATGGTGTCAATGTGGAGCTGATTTCTTGAATAAAATCATACTGGCTAAACTCACGGCAGAATCAAACATGCAAGATAACTTTGTTTGTTAATCAGAGGTTAAAAGAAGGTAACCACGTGCCAAATACATTAACTTAAATATCTGTACACCGCATGACGACTAAAATTGCGATTGAATTTTTAATCTTCGCCTTCACTAGCCTGCGTAGCAAGCGTTTCCGTTGGGGTTCAGAGAACTTTTGACCGACCACAAAAATTTTTTGTTCTGTCAAAACATCGAAAAGCCCGCTTCTCGGTATTTCTATTCTGTGCCCCACGGAAACGCTTGCTACGCGGGCTATGCCTTCAATGACACGAATAGCTTAAATTAAGCAAGTTATATTAATGCAAATAATTAGTGTCATGCAAAGTTATATTGGCAGCCTCTTTTAAGCAGATTAAATGATGTCTTGGGTCTTCTTAACTCTTATATCGTGTTGCTGCTTCATGATACTAATATTCAGAGTTCATAGTCTCAATGTCCGTTCTTACTCATGCTTATGCGAATTTGGCCCCTGTATGCTTGTTAAAAAGGGACAAAACATTAAGATGTGCTATTTACACAATAAGAATGGCATACATATATCAAGTGCTTATACATGTACATCAAAACTGTTATACATACATCATAGATGTCGCCAGAAAACAAATGACGTAAGATTAAACTTGAATCATTTTTATTTCATATTTATGCATGGCATCATTAGCCATAGTACATGGACTAGGGGTATGTGAAATGAATCCACACGTTTTACAACCGACGTTTGGAAAGCCTGCTAAATATTATGTCTGAGTGTTGAATCTAAGTCGGCATCTGATAAGGTAGACGTCAACACATTGCTGGATCTTACTAATGTGGTTCTTAAGTACCGTCTCAGAGATAGTGGTATCGTCTACGTACTTCCACGAGGAAACACTTCCGATTGATAGGTCGTTGATCATGATAGTAAAGAGCCACGGACCCAACTTGGTCCCTTGGGGGACTCCAGATGGAATATCCCCCCATTCAGAATGACAATCCTGAGAAAGCTTGACACGTTGTCTATGGCCGGTTGGGAAGTCTTTCACTCAGGCGACAATACTGCTATGTAGGCCAAAGGTCGTGAGTTTCTGCATTAAGATCTCGTGGTCGATGAGGTCGAAGGCCTTTCGAAAGTCAAATAAGACTGCTCGAACGGTAGCACTGTTTCCGTCTGTTTCACTAAGCCATGCATGAAGCATGCTAATGAGTGCAATGGTAATAGTATTGGTTCTTGGGACCGTTCCATATTGATGTTCATCTACTTTGGCTAGTATAGCAGGTTTAATATATTCCACAATATAGTCATCTGCGATCTTGGATTACACAGGTGTCAGTGATATTGGACGGACATGTTTGCTCACGTTTTTGATGGGTTTCTGCTTTATATGGGAACAATGTGGGCGTCTTTCCACGACTGGGGGAGACTTGCATCTTTGAACGAAAGGTTGATTACATCGGCTACTGGCTGGGCAAGCAAGTACGCATTTTCTTTTAGGAGCCATACGGGTACGCCGTCGGGACCAGTTGCTTTAGATGGATTTAGTGAAGACAGCTTCTTAAACACAGAGATTTCAGATACTTGAAAGGGAGGAACTTCATCGGTGGTTTGCGCAGCGGTGTTAGGCTGGAGAGGTTGAAACTCACTCATCACAGACAAAGAGGCGTCGTTGATGGTGTTAGTGATATCCTTCAAAGTGGGCGAGGAATTCGGTTCTCCGCAGTCTATTTGTTGATATAATGATGTTAGCTCAGTGTTTTGGTGTTGCCATTCCGCTTAGTTCTTAACTTCGCTCCACCAAGTAGCTGGCTTACTCTCCTTCAGGTGCTCGACCTTGGACTCATAGAATCTGGCACGACATGATTTCGTTTCTCGATTCACACGATCTTTCAAGGCCGGATATTCGGCGTGATCCCTTTCGATAGTGCTGTCTGACGTATGCTGATGAGACGGTTCAACTTCTGGTTTGCCCAAGCAGGCTTGTTAGGGTAAATGGTCTTAGACTTTCGGGGAAGAAGAAAGTTTATACCGGTGTTAACAAAGTGTTCAAACATTTTCACTTTACCCTCGCGCGTATCAATACTGTCAATCATTGTTTCGATGTTTACTTCCTCTAAATATGTGCGCATGGCTAATCGCTTTGTCGGTCGTAGGTCTCGTAACTTAATTATTGTCTCTTAGATTGTTTAGCGCGCGTCAAGGGCTGGACTTCAATGGAATAGTGATCAGACAGACCGAAAGCAGGCCGTTAGATTTTTGAGCCATAAAATTCCTTCAAATTAGTAAAGGCTGGGTCCAAGGTGTTGGCTCCATGGGTCGGAAAATCAACAATCTGTT
>NC_090884.1:65531185-65533685 GCF_036669925.1 Montipora capricornis
GCCTCACACGTCCAGCCGAGATTTTGGGAGTGAGCACTTGCTCATTTCCCGAAACGGCGGCTGGTAATCGAGCCTTAGTTAGTAATGGCGGACCATCTGAAAAAGGAAAATTCCAGTTAAGATTTTTGGTATTTTTGAGATCTTTTTGAAATAAATGACAAGCCGCTAGAGGTCACCAATCACGAGAAAGACCTCGGAGTCTACGTTAGTTCCGACTTAACGTGGAAAAAGCACACGCTCGAACAGTGCGCTAAGGCAAACAAGTTACTGGGGTTCATACGTAGATGTGCGATGGACGTTCAAAGCTCAAGCACCCGCAGAACTCGTACGTCCTGCTCTTGGCTACGCCACTCAAGTGTGGTCTCCGCAAACAATAGATCTCATAAGACGCATCGAACGCGTCCAGCGACGCGCCTGAGAGTTTATTTTAGATCTACACTTCCTGTGTGAGGAAAGCTATAGAGACAGGCTCTTGTCAATTGATATTCTACCTATCTGTTATTGGCATGAGTTTTTGGACTTGGTCTTTTTCTTTAAGGCCACCAATGGTATTGTTTGTGTATCACATGACGTGCTCCATGGACGCATTGTTCCCACAAAGGTCACTAGAGCAAGCGCTAGCAATGCAACATCTTTCAGACCAAAGAAATGCCGCACTTCTACTTATCAGCACTCTTTTTTTGTAAGAACTTCTAGAATCTGGAACGCTCTTCCTCTGCAGTTAAGATATGACCTTGTAACTCTAAACCAATTTAAATCTCTGCTCTCCTCATACTACAAAGATGCACTTATCTCGCGCTTCGATATTGAGGACCCTAGAACCTGGAAATCTGTCTGCTTAAAATGTAATACGCCACGCAACCTTTCAGAGCCTATTTTGTGTTGTTAGTAGTTTACTATATTTTACTATTTTATTCGAGTGTTTAGGACTTTGTTAATCTTGGACCCACAGTAATTGGCGTCAGCTGTTGTGGACACGTCGTCATGTTTTGTTAATAGTTTATTTGGAAGGCAAAGTTTAATAAATAAATAAATAAATAAATAAATAATTAAGGCTTAAAACTTGTGTCATTTGGCATTTACTTAACATAAATTTGCAATTGAAATCCAAAGAAAATGAAAAATTGACTTTTTGGTTATATCAGCATTTTTATATTTTTACTTCAATTTCACGTATATGTATTTCATCTACTTAATAATAGCGACATTGACGTCACATATTTCTTTTGATATTGAAATTTGCCAACCACGGAACAAAAATATTTATTTTTTCAACGGCCAATTAGTTTCTGGTTGGCATGGGCGACGTAACGAGAAATATCGCTATTTTGTAATACTAAAACAGTGGATAGCGTTGAAGGCGCGCTCTGATTGGCTACTCAGATTCCTAAAATCCTTTGCTATTCACCTCCGGGCAACTCGCACGAGATTTGTGCTCGAGAATATTGTAATCGTTGAAGAAATAAATGGGTCAAAATCATCTTTTTTTGCTATATTATCTCACTGTTTTAGTATATAATGAAACAAATTCGCGGCTGGGTAAAATCCACCACTAGCCACCTCCACGTCGGTGAATAGTTGTTAATTAAATCATGATAGCTTGATAACGATGACATGGAGTCATCGAAATATCGCTTTATCGCTTTATCGCTTTATTTTTTCTTAAGTATATTAGTTGAACAATATTTGACACATTGGTTTAAAAGATCGCCTGGGATTTACATATAAAGGATCACGTTAATGGGAGTGATATTTAAAAAACAAACGCTTGGTGGCGTTTACGGGGTTGCTGCTGTTTGTGTAAATTATGAAGGTTTGTTGCAAATGTTATTGATCCTTGAAGCCGACTGAGAGTCTCAAGGGACGTGGTAAAAGCGCTAAGGAAGGTTAAGTGTGATAAGAATCGAACATTTCCTTTGCACTTCAAGCGCTTTCATGGGTGAATCAATCTTCTTTGCATGTACTCGTATTCAATAAGAGCAATTTTAGGTACACTTATTTACTGTGGGAACGGAAATGAAAGCAAGCGGTGTAATATTCTCGCGTGAATCGCTGGTCTATCGCTCTTGACCCACAAAATCGATTTCAAAGGAGGCTTTGGTTGCTAGCTCTTAGAGCAGACGAAGATCACTTCAGGCCATAAGATACTTTTTTTCTGCGAAATCAGTATGAGAACGCATTCATTCGAAGAAGGGAAGTGGTGTGTGTGTTGGAAAATCCGTGTGAGCTTTTCCGATTACTTTTCGCGCGAAAATAAAAAGAGACATGCATATTGTATATCCGACATATCAGTATCAAGCAAAGAGCTTCGTGACAATCACTTGGCTAATTACCATATATGACGTACCGTGAAAACGCATTCAAAAGAATGCCACAGGCATTACACGAAATGACTTGCTCCATATTTCTCAACTGATTGATATGATCAAGGTTATACTTAAGAGACAACATTTTTGGCAACGAGGTCCAACATTTGAGGTAAAAGTAGAAATATATTACC
>NC_090884.1:65546185-65553685 GCF_036669925.1 Montipora capricornis
GCAACTGCCCAGTTTCTATGATTTACTGCTCTGAATTAGATCGACTTAAAATATTTCAGAATTCATTAAGTAATGACAGTTTCATGCAGTAGCTGACTGACAAATTGCCATAAACCAATTTGAGCAGGAATTTTTTATACAAGAGTCTCGGGTTTATGAAAATTTGGTTTTATCAACGGAGTTGATAATGTAAATTGGCCACCGTACAGAGATTCTAAAAGCTGACATTTCGAGCGTTAGCCCGTTATCAGAGCGAATCGAGGAATTGTGGGTTATGTGTAGTTTTTATAGTAGAGTAGGAGTTACGTTATTGGTGGTAACATGGCAACGTGAAAAATAGGACGCACCACAGTTTTTTTAGAAACTACCCCCTTCATTCTCGGGTTTATGGTTATGTTTAAATAACTATGAACGCTTTCTTCGCCGCGTCTGTAGATATCACAGAAGCATTATATTAAAAAGCCAGGATGCTGTACGATCTCAAAAACTGCAATCAGAGCGAAATTTAAGGCAGTCTGCAAAAACTGCCCAGCTCTTATGCTGAGTGAATTGAGGTACTACTCTTCCACGAGGGCATGATGGGCACACTATCAGTTGGTGGAGACATCAGTAAAGCTTTTACCATCAACCATGGAGCCAAGCAATTTTGGCCGTGTGCTAGTCCCTACCCTTTTCACACCTCGCTAGGCTGATAGCCTGAACGAAAACAAGAGAGGTGTGCGTGAGAGAACTTTGTTATTCCGAAGACTCTGCTCTTGTAGCGACTGATGCTTATGACATTCAAGAGAAGGTAAACCACTTCTCCACTGCTTCCGCTCTTTGTCCTAAATATCAATGTCTCCAATACAGAACATCCTCTAACCGCCTTCACTATAGCCGTCAACAAAATGCCACGATGTATTGGTGAACGGAACAACCCTGCCGTTTGGCGAAAATCCCAAGAAAAATATTTCAAAAGTATTGACCTTCTAAATGATCGAGACAAGGAGTCATCGACTTCAGTTCACCGAAAACAGCGAAAAATTGCGTGAGCAATTTTAAAATTTCAAATGAACTAATGTTCGCGCGAGTTCAAATTAACCAATCGCAAATGGTAGTGTAGTCACATGCACCGACTCATCCGCCTTGGAAGTAGATGAGCGGACACTAGCAGCCACCAAAGCCTGTGGATCACCACATAACCACCTGTCGTGCACGCATGGTATCCTTGCTACAAATATTCGAATGCTTGCCACACTACCAACGACATAGCAAGAAGCTTATTATAACACAGTTATGCCATCTGCTCCAAATTCTAGGTATCCGTTGGCAAGGCAGAATACCTGATGTACAGAGCGTATTCACATGACGTCACGGCAGCCATGTTGGTGTTCCAAACTAATCCTCTGGGAATTGAACTCTATCTTTATGCAAATAGTTTCTTTTGTTTAATTAAACAAGCCCCCATTCTAGTCACATGAGTGAATACGCTCTACACAGAGCACGGAGGCGTTCGTCACTTCATCCCTGCTTCGATGGATCGGACTGATCATGTGTGTCGGATGCCTGCCTTAAGACTAACGGAGTTAGTTTTCTCTGACGAGCTCATCAAGGATAGGTTTTTCGAATTGCGGTTATGTTGGTTTGTCGACTTGTTTTCCTTTTCCTCTCAAGATGTCTCTCAAGAGGATCCTTTTATTTCACACGATAATATTTAAAGCTGAATAGCTCGTGGAGTCGTGCACAAATGAAATCAAATATCAAATCATATTGGCTTTTGAGGAGAGTGGAAAACCGCAGTGTCCGGAGAAAATCCTCTCGGAGTAGACTAGAGAACCAACAAGCTCAACCCACATATGACGCTAGATCTGCTCCCTTACATGTATCGTATTTGCCACCAGTTTCGAACATATTGGCATTTCACTGAACATGCTCAAAAAGATTAAATCTCCTTTCCGGGGTACCTGTACCGCTTACAACAAGCTGATGCGCAATTTTACGCTCCCCTCTCCCCTAAAACAACCAACTTAGCTCAACCGCTGGCAATTTTCGAATGAAGAGTAATCTTCTCATTGACTTCTGACAAAATTCCATTGCCGCTGATCCAAACAATAGGGTATTGTGAATGGGAACGACATGGAATTTGACGAGGAACAAGGTCACTTCTTGATACGCTGCGATTCAAAGATGTGCTTAAAAGACGCATTAAAAGGGCATAAATAAACATTCAAATCTGGGGGATGAGCCTGCCTATCCTCAAATTCCTAGATAAACCACTAACAACCCACAATATCTCAATTTGCACTGACTAAGGGCCAACGCTCGAAACGCTCGCTTAAAAATCATGTACGTATCAAATGTATTAACACGTTCCGAATCTCATATGCGCGTTCCGCATCTTAAATGGTCTTACATTGCTTAATTGTAAAATGCTTTGAAAGAACAACATCGCTTTCATCGTCACTCGTCACGCAACGTTCCTTCCCAAAAGTACCCAAAGGAAAATGTAAAGAATATTTAAATTGTAACAATAAAAAACGTATGCAAGAATTAACTGAGGTTAATTGAAAGGGAACGTACCTCAGCTTGTTTTCTTTGAAAGGATATATTATATTCCTAAGGTTGTTTTTTAAATATTCCATAGTCTCTTCGTGGAAAAGATTTGCATATTTCCTAGAATTTTGCCAAAAAAACAAAAAAAAAAAAAACTCGAACCCAGGTTTTCTCTTTTTTCAGGTCTGTTTCCCACAGCAGAAATCTGAGTCAAATAAAATATGATTTGGCAAGAGATTTTTTTATAATCTCTTGGATTTGGTCCACCGTAACTTGAGATTAGCGTTGACGAACAACCAAGCCCTGGAATTCGCGGAAGATTCAAACAATAAATAGAAATTTGGAAAGGAAAACGAGAATGTGGAATAGGTATACGTTAGCGTGAAATGATACAAGAAATAACAATTACGAATTGATCGCAGATAACGAATAAGGTCTATAGGGCTTCTTAATGTTAAAAAGAACTCCTTCTTGAAAGATTTAATTTATTTAAAAAAACTCTTTTTTGCGTCTATAAGGTCCAGAAAAGTCGGTCATCCATAGTGATTTGTTGACCCATTCTATCTGATCCTCTCCAATAAAAATAAAATTGAGCGGGCCAAGGAAAGGTCGTTTCATCAGTTGCATTGCCTTTCCTCGCACACCGAGTAAGGCGTTCAGTTGTTCTCTAGGCACCATCTATTCAGTTCAGCTAAAGCTTTGTACAGTAAGGCAACAAAATCATCAACATTATCACCAATGAAGTAGACAGTGATGTCGTCCCCGCACATAAAAATAGAACCAGAGATAACTGGAGTCGGCAAGTCGTTCGTGTGGAGGGTAAACCGGCAACGTAGGACCCAGTACAGACCCATGAGGACTTTGCATGTAACAGCTAACACAGTTGACTCCTTGCCTTGTGGGAAGGGTTAAAGTGCCCATAACCCCAAAATATTCTTTCGCTAAAATGAATCTTTGTGCCTGTTCGAGATGCATTGCGGCCATTTTTTCCTTTTTCTAACAAATCCTGCTATTTTATAGGCTTCGAAAGTTGAGAAAATCCAAGCATCTTTTGTTCACGACCTAGTCAGAAGGGGAGTGGGTCTATTCCCGTTTTCACGTCACAAACTGATTTACATTGTATTAACTCTTTGTAAAAAGGCATGCAAAGAGCAATAAAAGCAAGGTGACACACGCTAACACCAACCCGAAGTGGCCAACACATCACGCATGCGCACAACCATTTCACCCGGTCAATTAGCAGCCATGGACAGCTGTTTCGGCCTTTTGGGCCTCATCAGCATGGCGTAGCTAACATACCAGGCGGGGGTGTTTAGCACCCCTTTAAGTGGCAGCTTCACATGCCAAACATGGGGTAAGCTGGGTTGGGAACAGCAAAACTGTTCTCCCACGGCAAGCTTCCTTTTATTGCTGCATGCAAAGTACATTGCGACGTTAAAACAGAAATAGACCCACTCCCCTTCTGACTCGGTCGGGAACAAAAGATGCTTGGATTTTCGCAACTTTCGAAGCCTATAATATGGCAGGATTTGTTAGAAAAAGAAAAAATGGCCACAATCCCATCCAGGAGGGAGTAGAAATAAAAAAAGTCCGCTTCATGCTATGGAAACCGGCGATAAGCTCCGGCGTATTGGGCCACTTTTTGCCTGTCTCCTTTTGTATTTGCTGTATTTTTCAAACATTCCTTCATTGTTCTAAGTAGGTATTTTAAGAATGGTGCCTACTATTGTTATTGTGCATACGTTCTGCGCATCTCCAGATACTCGGATTTCCTATCGATCATGCTTACTAATGCAGGGATATTTTTGCGCGGTTTAAATTTATGCTGAGAAAGCAGAACTTAGCAAATGGTCTTGGTATCCAAAAAGAAAATTGGGGATAACCATGCATTTTTCAGAGAGAATTAAGCTCTAATTTGGAGTGGAACGCCAAATGAATGCCATACATTGCTTTGTATTTTAAAGCTTTTTGCTAATATTGTTGATTAATTATCTTTGAAACATGCTTGGTTACCCCCAATTTTCTCTTTGGATTTTAATAACACTTGTTGAGATCTGCTTTTCCCGCATATTCAGTAAACCGCGCCAAGATACCTTTGAATTAGTAGGCACCGTCCTTGAAGCTTCACTTGATTTGGTTGCCAGTTTCCAGTCACCGTATTTGGCTCAATGCAAGACCAATGTGCGGAAGTTACAGAAGATCCAGAATTTTGCGGCCAGAATCCTTACAGGAACAAGAAAGCACGAACATAGAACGCCAGTATTGAACGATCTTTGATGGCTCCTAGTGCCTGCCATGTTGGCACTTTATGATACAATTTTAACTTTTATATATTTAAGGGGATTAGCCCCAAAGTATCTTAGCTCACGCTTTAATACACATGCTTCTGTTCATGGGAAAAAAACTAGAAATAAGAACAAGTTAGACATCCAAGCGTTCAATACAGCTGCTGGTCAGCGCTCTCATATATATTGAGCGGTGAAATACTGGAACGAGCTCCCTGAAGAAATTAAATGTGAAACATTAACAGTTTTAAATATAAAGCTAAGAGTCATTTTTATACAGTTTTTAATGAATCTATAATCTTTCTTTCTTTCTTGCAAAAATCACTAAGACCAGGAAATCGAGTAGCAGTGCTGAGCCCACGATCGAGTACAAGTCTACTGCGCTTTTACCCTGTGTCAAAGGCCTATTCAAACAACTTCGCCTCAGCTTACAGCAACAAGGCATACGCGCTGTTTTCAAGTCGGAGACTGATCACATCTAGTACGACCGAAAGACGCTGTTGAGCCGACTAAACAAGATGACGTGGTTTACAGGATTCCCTGTGAATGCGGTAATGTCTACATCGGCGATACTGGAAGACCTATGCAAGATAGAATCAAAGAACGTGAGCGAGACATCCGACTTGCCCGTACCCAGACGTCCGCTGTTTCAGAACACGCTAACAACACCGGACACAACCCGCTTTGGAACGAAGTGAAGGTTATTGATCGTGATCCTCATTGGTACACACGCAAGGTCAAAGAGGCGATTCACATAAGACTTCACCCTAACAACATCAACAGGGATAGCGGAATAGAAATTCGGGAAGCATGGATGCTCCGAATCAAGAAACGCAACAACAGGGGAACCGTACGACAGCGAACCGCCGATGGAACAACACACCGAAACAGCGAGGATCGAAATGCACCAATCACAGCTGTTGAAAACCAAGCAATCACAGCGGAGCATCCTGCTTAAAAGGTAACGCGTAACCAGTCGAACTCATCGCCTGATTAAGACTCGCAGTATGCAGTCGAAACGTCGCGATCTACATCACAAGTGACCACATCGTGAGACAAACGCGAATACTATATTATTATTGTACTTCAACACGATCAGTAACAGCAAACTTTTTTTTACGACATTATATTTATTATAGTTTCATATTATTGTACATGCGTTTTAGATATAGTTATTTACTTATTTTTTTTAAATTATTGCGGAAGAACCCTTTGGGAGCATTAATAAAGTCATTCATTCATTGTCGTGACACTGCCCTTTTAAATAAAGTTCATCATTACATTTATTATTCTTTGAACGTACTCTATATTCAAAACATCAAGACTGGTTCAAATCGGTTAATAGTGACTTACTCGTGCTACAACTAGCCGGGGAGCGTGAGCGCAGCTGCTTCACGGAACCATGTTCATCAGCTGAGACAAACTGTAAGTTACATTTAAAAGTGACGTGCAAACGGCTGCTTGACCGATACCCGCGGGATATTACTTAGCTAGCTTTTAGAATCGCTGTACGGTGGCCAATTTACATTATCAATTCCGTTGATAAAACCAAAATTTTTGTATACTACTTCCCCACCGACACAGCACCACAGTTTCTTTAGAAACTACCCCTTCATTCATTTATTACTTAGCGGGACTGATTTCGAAACAAATTGCTCGATTTGAAGTCACTTTCGAATCATTTCGAACCCGCTGAGATGGATACTTATCAGCAATGTTCTTTTCTGGAATCTATTGTCATTTTGTTAAGTTTAGAGCAGTGTTATAGGTAGAATTAAATAGCAAATGCACAGCCAAGATAAACAGTAATGATAACATATTAAATATGCAAAACAAGACCGGGTGTCTAGCAATGGGGAATTGTGGTATGGTTTGGTAAAAGCCGATTTTCTCTCGTTAATTTCCCGATAGTGATTGTGATTCGATATCCTGCTCAGACATAGTGTCGGCAGTCGTGGCAACGTATGGAAATACGAGGAGTTTTCACAATGCTACTTTCTGTAATAAAGGCGACCCTCCGCAGAGTTTGTAAGCAGTCGAACCAGACACTCGAACACATAGAACGCGGCTGAAGTATGGTCATGATACACTCTGACGATGAATAAAAACCAACAAGGTACCTACCAGAAATAAGGCTGAATTCAGAAGCCCGCAATAAAACAGACCACAACCATTAAATTGAAAGAAGTAGATTCTCACTCCCTGACGTTTCCATGTGTTTTCAAAGGCTTTTTTTAATCTGAAGAAACATTTTGCCGGCTGCCACACGTCTAAACAATAATATTTTCTTATTAGATTTTCTTAGACTGAGGTATAATAAAGGTGGGGAAAGGGAAACAAATGAAGAGCTTGAATGCACCACCCGCTTCCTTCCTCCCGTAAAAATTAATCTCAAAGTGAGTCAATTGAGGAAACAGATATCGACAGTTGTTCCGTTTTGCACAGAATTCGTATAAAAAAAAGAAAAGAAAAATGTCAATTTTCCAGCATTTGTAGAGGCTGACTTGTCAGACATTTGGCCTGGAAATGAAATTTCATTATGTTTTAAAAGTGCGCGGATCCCGACCGATTGGCCATCGTCCCAATCGTTTCGACAATCGTTGGCTAGATAGTATATCCTAGAATTCGATCAGTGTCCTAGTGATTGCAGCACCTATAATTGCACATTTACTAGTGAAAAGTA
>NC_090884.1:65558685-65566185 GCF_036669925.1 Montipora capricornis
ATGCATCCTTGTCATTCTTCTCAACATCGCGAAGGTGTTCGCGGAATCGGTCACCTAGTCGTCTACCTGTCTCACCAATGTATAATTTATTGCATAACGTACAGGTTATGCAATAAATGACATTTGCGGAGGTACATGTGAAACGATCGGTGATCTTAACAGATCGCTTAAGTCCCGATATCTTGCTAGTGTTAACAATGAAAAGACAAGTTTTGCATCGTGAGCGCGCGCATTTGAAAGTGCCGGGTTGCTCGTTGGTTTTGAGCGTGCTTCTAACTAAAAAGTTGCCTACGTTTTTGTCGCGTTTGAATGAAATAAGTGGAGGTTGCGAAAAGATTCTACCAGTCTCGGGATCATTTTGGAGTAATTTAAAATTACTAAGAATGATGCTTTTGACTGCGTGATTATGAGGATGGAAAGTGAGGGTGAATGGAATTCTGTCATTCTTATCTTTCTGTGACGTTTGTAGTGACGACTGTCGATCAAATTGTTGGGCGCGATGATGGCCCGCTTTGACCACAGAGACAGGATAGCCGCGTTTTTCGAAGAACTGGCACATCTCCTCTGATTTGCTGGAAAAATCGGAGTCATCACTACATAGACGTCGAAGTCTAAGAAATTGAGAATAAGGAATGGAGTTCTTAACATGTGATGGATGTGACGATGAATACAACAAATAACTGTGTGAATCAGTAGGTTTGTAGTGCACACTAGTACATAGCACGTTGCCTCTAATAGAAACTTTGATATCTAGGAAAGCCAATGAAGTTTCCGAAATTT
Source organism: Montipora capricornis (assembly GCF_036669925.1). Classification (NCBI taxonomy): domain Eukaryota; kingdom Metazoa; phylum Cnidaria; class Anthozoa; order Scleractinia; family Acroporidae; genus Montipora; species Montipora capricornis. The sequence goes on from NC_090884.1 coordinate 65,559,466, forward strand.
CCCAGGTATATTTAAGAGCCGGATGAAAAGAGTTGACGGAGGTTATAAATTGATCGAGTTCTTCTCTGCTGGATGAAATAGCGCCGATGCAGTCGTCGATGTAACGGCCGTAGAGTTCAGGTTTGGGGCCGTTGTACTGATTAAAAAATTGGTGTTCAACATATCCTACAAAAAGATTGGCATAGCTAGGTCCCATTCTTGTGCCCATCGCTACACCATTAATTTGTTTGTAATAGTTGCCGGCGAATGAAAAACAGTTAAGCGTTAAAACTAGTTCGGCAAGGCGGAGGAGCGTTTCCGAGCTAGGTTCTTTGACAGTGCGTTGATCGAAAAAGTGTTTAAGTGCTTGAAGACCTTCGCTATTAGGAATGACTGTGTATAGAGATGTAATGTCCATGGTGAAAATAAGTTTGTCTTGGCCGGAGAAATTGAAATCGCGGAAAATTTGTAGTGCTTGTGTACTGTCTTTAATGTATGATGGCAAAGATTTGACGATAGGCGTCATAATCCTGTCTAAGTAGCTAGAAATGAGTTCGGTGGGGCAACTACAGGCAGAAACGATAGGTCGACCTGGGTTGTTGGGTTTGTGAATTTTAGGCAAGAAGTAAATGCACGAAGTTCTAGGGATGTTGATGATGAGATTAGTGGCAGTGTCCGGTAATTCTTGATTAACTATAAGATTTTGAATGGTGTCTTTGACAAGTTTTTGATTTTTGGAAGTGAGATCTTTAGGGATTTTGGCATAAAACGAGGTATACGAAAGTTGCCGCAAAGCTTCTTTTGGTAAAGCTGCCAAACAACTACCGCGCCGCCTTTGTCGGCCGAATTGACAACTATGTCGTTGAGTTTACTAAGATTTTAAATTGCCGCCCATTCTTCCGAGGAAAGATCTGTTAAGATCGCCGATCGTTTCACATGTACCTCCGCAAATGTCATTTATTGCATAACGTGTACGTTATGCAATAAATTATACATTGGTGAGACAGGTAGACGACTAGGTGACCGATTCCGCGAACACCTTCGCGATGTTGAGAAGAATGACAAGGATGCATCTAAGCCAGTCGCTCGCCATTTTAATCTGCCAAACCACTCCAAAAAACACATGGCTATCTGCGGCCTTTCCCTACATCTAGGTACGACGGAAAGCCGCAAGAATCTGGAACAAAAATTCATCTTTCAAATCGGCACCCTTAATCCTCACGGTATTAACGAACGCTTTTCATTTAACTAATATATTCCTATTTTTCACGTTGCCATGTTACCACCAATAGCGTAGCTCCTACTCTACTATAAAAACTACACGTAACCCATAATCCCTCGATTCGCTCTGACGAAGGGCTAACGCTCGAAACGTCAGCTTTTAGAATCTCTGTACGGTGGTCAATTTACATTATCAACTCCGTTGATAAACCAAATTTTTGTATACTACTTCCCCACCGACGCAGCACCACAGTTTCTTTAGAAACTACCCCTTCATTCATACGGCTGTATGGGTTCCATATAAAGACAAGACCAGATTGACGCAATCGAAGCAGCCCAGCGAAGAGTGGCAACATTTATTAAAGGAGACTATGGCACTAACTCTGTCACAGAGATGTTACAGTCCTTAGATTTAGATCCTTTAGGGGCCGTCGACGTATCCACTTTGTCCCCGCTTAACGTCAACTTGACGTTTAGGGAGGGAGGGGGTAAGGCCGTGGACGTTAGTGCGGTGCACTTTTGAACAGTAGCAAACTGACACATTTTTAGAAGGCGTGTCACAAAATTGAGTCTTTGGGTCTTTGTAGATAACAGCTTTATTTAAGTGTCAATGGATTTAGCACAAGAGCACTAATTGGGGACACTAACGAAATTAACTCAAATCAAATCAAATCAAATGTTGGTTTTTGTGGAGAGAGAAAAACCGGAGTACCACTCTTCAGGCGCGGATCCAGGATTTTGAAATGAGGCACGGTGAATTTTTGTAATAATGTAATAGAACCAAAGCCTGGTTTGAGGTGTTTGAGGTCTGTACAAGAAGGGGGCTCAGAAAAAGGGGGGTGAAACCTCCCCTGGATCCTCGCCCGCTCTTGGAGCAGAGCACTGAAAACCAACAAACCAACAAATTCAACCCACATCAGTCAGTCCGGGATGATCAGGTATCCTGCGCTTTTAGTTTCTTTCACAGTCGGCATCAGAGTAGCGAAAGAGGAACGCATACATGACTGGGAAAATGGATTGCCAACGGACCACATGTTTAAAACAACTTGGGGGCTAGCGATTGCGGCTTTTCCTTTGAATACTGTACTTAGAAGGAGATACAAATAGGATCAACAGGAAAATGCGGTTGCACAGGTAGGATAAATCAGACTTTTATGTATGATGTTCTCGCCATTTCTTAAAGCAGTCAATTTTATTTATACCGGTCGTTGACCTCTCCCTGTAGTAGAAGTGCATTGAATATTCCTAATCAGCTGTAGCGACTGGAGCCGCTCAGGGACTTCTAGGACAGTAAAATTTCAAGTGGACGTTAAGGAGGTGGGGGGGGGGGGGGGGAGGGAAGGGGGGGTCTGACCTAAACGTCCAGTTGACGTTAAGCGGGGACAAAGTGAATATGTCGACGGCCCCTAAGGGATCCCGTATTGAGGCAACAACGTACTGATGCCATTTTCTCTGTCCCGTGCAATGACTGATCGTCAGTACCTATCGGACGGACAAAACGTCAGCTTGCTACACGTTTCAAGAGCATCAAAAGGCGGTTTCTCTTTGTAGAAAGGAAACTCTGCTTTGTCAGTAGCCTGTCAAACTAACCACATAATTCCTGTGGTTCCCTTTGAACCGTCATGATGGCAGCCTTATACATGTTACTTATTTACACAAGAAAAGGTCGCTAATTACCATTAACAGCCGCACCCTTTTCCCTTTTGGCAAACTGGTGACCACACAAAAGGATTCTTACAATAACTTTGGACCACCCTGATGAAGACACTACACAGGAGTGTCGCATATTGGGTCTTCCGAAACAGAGGAGCGTCAACGTACGTCTAGTGCTCTCTCCTTGCTGTCATTTTTAAGTGAAGGACAGCACTCATCCACTCAAACATGGCTCTTTTGTCTTCTTCGTTTATTTTCAGTGTCTTAGTTGACTCTCCTAAGGCTGACAGGCTAAGAAACGATTTGAAGCAGCGAATGGTTCCTCTCAGAGTGTGTTTGGCATAGAAAATTTCCTGGAAGCTGTGAAAGCGGAGAATGGTCTGAAATAACTAAGAACGCCATTTAAAATAGTGTTTTGTCACGCAATAGACAGGGGCTGTCAATCACTTTTCGCGCGCAACTTATGGCGGGAAACAAAAAGGCTCATTTTAGAAGGGTTTAACTTGATCTGCTGACGGCGATAGTAATGACCTTTGCCTTCTGTATGTAAATCATTTATAATCTCTCGGCGCGACAGTGATTTCTCATTAGTTGTAGCCGAGAAATCTTTGAAGACAAATCTTTCAGTGTTTCAATATACTTACAGCCGATTAACTTAAGTTGTGCCATATCTGGCTTGTATCTAAATATTTTCCATTCCGGCAACTGGTGTTGCAAGACAGCGAGTATCAGTTAGGTCAGAAATTCACAAAATTCCATAATAAAGAAGTTTATAATTAACACCTTTTCTATATCATTGGGCCGGTTTACATGCTACGATGTGGCGGCACGACTTGTCGACCCGACATTATCGCTTTTACGAATCGGCCACAATTCGGGCGTCAAAATACAAGTACTTTTCGTGTTCCGATCATTTCGGGCTGACAAATCGTAACGTGTACATAAAATGTTCCATTTACTCTGTTGTTAAACAATTCTGTTTTAGGTCAAACAATTTATGTTTTCACGAATGAGTTGACCATGAACTAAATCGTTCAAGTGTTAAACTATTCATCTAAGCTTTAGTTCATTTGTTGCTGCAGTTGACCATTTGACGACAACCGTTAAAGCCTTTTTTGGTTAGAAATCATTTGCAAATTTCTTTGATAATACCACCTTCCATTAGACCATTTGGAGCTGAGTATTTCAACGAAACGCAATAGTCCGTTTAATTTGAATATCAGCATCTAAATCATTTGCTGTTTAACAAAATCACTTAGCAAATTAACATCAAACCATTTATGCAGACCGTATCATTTCTAAATCATTTAGGCCATTATGCAAACCACCAAGGGCTTCCTCACATTAGGATCCCGGCGAGACAAGACTGTAACATTTCCAAATTATTTCTTCCACTTCGTACACCATCAATATACCATTTGTGTTTGTGGTTGTTGTAGTTTTGGTGGTGATAGAGGCCCATAGATGTATTAAATGGTAAAAGGGATCTTCAAGTTATGTTACCCTTACCTTCTCAAATATTTCTGCTGTAGACACAGAGTAGTACCTACTAGAGAGGTATGCGGTATGCTCAGGACAGGAGGCTACAGAGAGAGACTGTTGATGGCCTATGCTCCTGAGAAGGAGTGAAGGGGGAACTATACACAGAGTGCGGCTGTGCTTAAAAATTCTTTTCAAGAGGCTTTCTATCCACGTTTACCTCCTTTAATATCATTTCAAAAATTTAGAGTATTCTCGAAGATAATTAGACCACCCACCTCAAAGGTGTTTGATCACTGTAAACTGTAAGACTTATACACTAATGACGATTAATTTTGTACTTTATGCAGAAGCATAATTATTTCCAAATATTGCTGTATTACTTTCTGGAGTTAGAAACGGGAGCTCTGCTTTTAAGCTTGGCTAAATCTCTATATTAAACTTTATTTAAGTGTCAACTGTATTTAGTTCCGGGGCACTAATTGGGGACGATGTGAAGAAATCAAATAAATTCAAATGATAGGTTGGTTTTGAGGGGAGTACCCGGAGAAGAGCAGATTGCAGAACCAACAAACTCAACCCACATGTGAAGCAAAGTCTGGTTATTGAACCCAGGCCACATTGGGAGGCGAGTGCTCTTACCACTGCATCATACCTGCTCAGTCGTAAGAAATATTTTACATATTCATAGTATTTTCAGAAATTGGTAATGAAATGAGAACTCAATTCTTCTCGAATCGAAAATAGCGTCAATAAGAGATCTTGAATATAACAAAAACGTGACTGAACTATTGACATTGACGTAAGATGCTGGCGATTAATATTTGGACCTTTCTGGAGCATCTACCGGAAGACCCTTGCGGTAATTACCCGATAAACCACAACAATAGGCAAATCGGTGGGATTTTACCTGCAGGCCGTTTCAAGCACTGACTAATTACTTGCGCTGTATAAAATTCTCTTATTCTGTTTATTTTATAACTTTCATTTCGTTTTCTACCGCAGTTATCAACACATCTTTTGAACTTAACGCCGTGACTGGATAAAATACAAAATCTTCCTTCATAGATTACAGCAAATAATTCCCTTCAGAAGAGTCTTGTAGTCCGCTCCCACTCAGCCGTACTTTGGGTCGGGAGAAGCGCTGCATGACGACAAAAAGAACCGGCTGCGTAGGCGACCAGCCAGGGAAAAGAATTTGATAGTTACAGTACCGCCCTCTTCGGACACAACTACGTGAAGAACGCAAAGTAAACTAAGACCATGATTGAGAATAATCTTTCCCAGTAAGTCTTCGTAGCCTCATTTCGACTTATTTGACCTCCTTTTTTCCTCCTTTAACTTGATCTCAGAAAGAGACATGTACATGTTAATTTTTAGATCATAGCAATTATAAAAGTTAATTAATGGTAATGCATTTATATAGCGCAGATACCACATCCGTTTCGTGGCGGTTTACAATTTTCCCCCTACTCTTCACGAACAGTTAACGTCCTGTTGCGTTGTTTAACAGGAAGGCTTGTGACACGGGGTCCACGGTTTACAGTCCTTATCCGAAAAGACATGAAAGACTAACCATTTGAAGATGACATTACAAAGGCAGCACTTTCTCCTCGGTTATTTTTAAGACCCTGAGTGTTGATCCGACCGGGATTTTGAACCCACGAAAATCTGGTGTCAACCATCTAAGCTACCTGTCGTCGGTAACTACTTAAGTTAAGCCGTAACAAAAGAAAAGCCTAAAAAATCCAGGCTTGAATCCAGAAATCTTATCCTGCTTCTTTCCGCAGTTCAAATATTTGTCTTTCATTCATTGCGTCTCTTCGTATCCACATTCTTCATGGGTTTCTTATATACGAACTCATAAAACGGTCAGATCGCACTTGGCCTGATAGCACTGCATAGGTATTACAGGGTTGTGACTGAATGGATCCGGCGCAAATGTCAGGTGCCTGGGGCAAGGTGAATATGCCACATGCAAATAAAAGGGACTTTAAGATCTACGACGACGACGACGACGCTCGACGAAAACGTCTCTTCAAAATATAACTTGACTCTATCATAACCCTTTCGCGATTATTCAGTCTCGTTCACGTCCTACAATATGGGTGAAGTATCCTAAAAATAAACTGGTACGAGCGCTGCAGAGTGAAAAGAGAGAATGAAAGATTCTCTGCTGCATGCTTAAGTTGTCGTCAAAACCTCTAATTTGGTCATTTTACGTCGTCGTTTTGCAGAGAACCGCAAACATTCTTGCTAAAATCCGTGCTGCACGTGCAGCACGATTATTCATGTGCTCTTAACCAATGATATTATTGTTTTAATAATAATAACTTTATTTATATAGCGCTCATTTCCATGTATCGCTGTCCATGGCGCTTTACAATT
>NC_090884.1:65573685-65583685 GCF_036669925.1 Montipora capricornis
TAAGTGCTTAGCTCCTTGGAGCTAAGGTTGCTTTAAGCCTGATTTGCATAGGAAGAGACCTTTTAAGTACAAAATTCATCAACTTTTGCTTGCGGTTCTCGACGATGAGGAATATTATGTTGATGTCTTGACGTTAATCTCTAAAATCACTAACTATTGTTAATTATATCACATATTCCTCTAAATATATGTATAACTGCAGACAATATTGTTTCGGCCTTTTGGGCCTCGTCAGTGCAGTGATGATGTCTAGGATGGAGGTTAGGCTTAAAAAGGCACCTCAAATGTCCCCCACACATGTGGTACATCTAAGCCATGCCAGAGTGCTCAAACCAGTTAGCCAGTGAGCATATATACATATGTTTAATATCCACTTGCTTTACGAACGAATGTGTGTACTTATCTACCTATTTATATTTAAAATTCACTTATATTGACTAATTTACTTTATTCATTAGTTTCTATTATCATGTTACGCAGTCTGCCTCGAATACCTTCGCGAAATGCGGACTGCGCATACCATTTATCAAATCAGTGTTAGATAAAAGTTACCAAACTTAAAAGTGAATCATTTGTTTCTGCTCACCTCACATCATTCATCGTCCGAGCCGATCCAAACATTCTTCGCAGAGGAATGCACGAAGTAGTAGCAGAAATGCAATATCAATTCCAAGCTGAAAATTGGTAAAAGTTCATTTTTCGATTGCTAATTTGTTGATGGTCGCCACTACCCGAATTCTGCATTCTTTACAAACCCAGGAGCCCATCACCCGGAGCGTGCAACTTCCATACAGCGTCTGTGAAACGGCGTTTTCACAAGTAAGGTTATTTTTAGATACGCCTTTCCCGCGAATTAGTTTTCAAAAGCCAATCAGAAGCGGTGCATAATTAATAATAAACTGTTATTAATTATGCACCGCTTCTGATTGGCTTTTGAAAACTAATTCGCGGGAAAGGCGTATCTAAAAATAACCTTACTTGTGAAAACGCCGTTGCACGAAAATAGGTAAGTTGCACGCTCCGAGTGATGGGCTCCTGACAAACCTTATCTCTTAGAAGGATTTACCGATTCAATACAACCGACGCTTCAACCCACTGACTCCTCAGGCAGCCCAGGACTCCCCCTTTTTATCTGGTTAACCAATTCACTCCTCCACAGGCACCCCAGGACTCCCCCCAGTTGACGGGTAAAATCGTCTGGTGTTAGACAGAGTGAAATCTGTTAAGTGTTACTCCTAGGAGTCAATGGGTTAATGGAGGGGACATAGTTTTCATCTGGTTAACCAATTCACTCCTCCACAGGCACCCCAGGACGTTCCAAGTTGATGAGTAAAATCGTCTGGTGTTAGACAGAGCCTAAAATTTGTTAACTTTCACTCTCAGGAGTCAATGGGTTAATAAAATCTTGAAAGCTACGGTTGATTTGGTTTTGACCCGTTTATAGCCTGCGTGGAAGGTGCTAGAAGAAGGAACGAGGAAATTGGAATTAGGCGCGCGAGAAAGGCGCGAATACCGGATCTAAGATCTAAGATCTAAGATCCGCTATCCCTGACCCTCTTGCACGCGTCTGCTTCCAAATCTCAATTCCCATTTTTCGCACCTTCCACACAGGCCAACCTCTCCTACAAATCCGCGGTATCCACGATGACTTTCAAAAACATGGTGTCGTCACGCACATATGCATGATTATTCAGTTCCGCGATGGAACAGAACATGGGGCAACCACTGGCGATGTTTGTTTCCCTTCTTGGTCTCTGGAAGGATGAGCTGCTTGGATCAGGTCTGAAGGCATCAATCACGTGTTCAACATTGTCTTGATCCAATAGCATGAAGGTCACCTTCTGTCTGAATGGCCAGCGGAGTAATGCATCGTATTGTCCGCGCATGACAACAAAGAACACCGAGATGTGTGAGCCTCGCCCCATGCCGTCTCCATTCAAATAGATACGTGCGCACATTTTGTAGCCATAGCGACTGGTGAAGAAGCACGGGCTGTAGAAAGACACTTGTTGGCCACTCACGGCTTCGTTTCGTTTTCGAGCAAATTCAGTAATCTTCCACGTCAACTGGCCGTCGTAGCTTGAAAACTCTTGTTGTCGCACGTACTCTTCTAAATCAGCAAGGGTGACATTCCTCAGAGCCAGTGTGTGCTCAATGGACTCCATCCTTCGCTCTGTCCTTCGTGTAGTCTCCTGCACAGTATCAAGCTGTCTCCTAAGATTGGCAGCTTCTCGACTTGTTTCCATCGCGGTGCGATTGTTTTCCACCATAAGTACTTCGTGGTCTGCAGTTTTGTTCTCTAGATTTATCACTCTTCTCGTGATATCAGCACTGGTTGAGCTGCCTTCACCCTCAGAAACACGTTGAGCAGATGCCCCACCGGACCCAGCTGATATATTCGCTGTCGCGACCTTTCTCTCCAACGATGTAATCCTCTCACTGTGTTCAAGCAATTTTTCCTGTAGATTTCTTCTTACCTCTGAATGTATTTGAATCTGGTTAAGGATATCTTGGATAACATTGTCGTAGTTCGCAAATATTTGTTGTCTTCTAGACACATTCCTCGGATCAGATCTCAGGACGGATTCCATTTCTCCGCTCACGCGAAGAGCGAACTGGAGAACGAGAACGTTGTGATGAATGTTCTCATTTATCAAATGTTCTTTCTTCTCCTTTTGGCTGAGGACCTGTAAAGCAAAACACTCCTTTATATTGGATACGCAATCTACGCAATACGTCGTCCTTGAAATCAGACGCAGAACACTTGAAGCTTTGCCCTGATACGGCGGATTATAATTTAAGAAGCAAATATAACAAGTTGAGTGTGTACTGAATTTTGCAAGGTATTCTTCAATGAGAGTAAGTCAATATTTCGCAAACAGATGTTGATGTCATGTCATTATAGGCTTCGCAGAAATAATTTTCTGCTCATAAATCTTATAACCAAGACCACTTTTTCTTTTACCAAAATTTATCCAGTTGTAACGTTGTATTTAAAAATAGGATGTCAAGCTTACCTCTGTCTTGGAGCAACCAATCTGAGAAAATGGACACGGACCTTGTATTCCCTCGCAATCTCCCATAATAGGATTTTGATGATCTGCCAGCTGTAAGGTTATAAGAAAGTGTTTTGTTACTTCTAATCAATCCACTTAAATTGATCGCCACTGTCGCTTTCCTTTCTCTTGAGGAGCGAAACTTCCTACAACTAATAGACCAAGTTCTAAGAGCCACCCACCTCACCCCTAACCCCGTCCTTAGACGAGAGTCTTAGGATTTTCTCTTTAACTAAAGTGCTACTATGACCAAAAAATAAAGAAATTCTTCGTTTTCTTTGGAGTTCAAAACTATGTTAACTAAGCACTAAGTGACACCAAGTTTTAAGCCTTGATTTAAAAAAGGCACCTGTTTATTCTAAATGTATTTTTTTTTCTATTTAATGATCCATCGTTACTAACTTTAAATCTTCAGAAAGCTGGATCGAGCTGAAAATGACGTCAATGGCTCGCTAGTTTAAGAATGCAATGCGCGTGTACGCGGCTGAATTTATATGCATTACTCTTAAGCTATTGAGTAAATGACGACACTATTCCCTAGATCCAACCCTCTGAGGTCCAATCGGTCAGTTTTGAACGTGGGTAATGGCGGCCCGTGAAGTCCAAAACTCGGTACATTCAAAGTAAACAGCCTTTGAATAAAAATCAAAGTTCAAAATTTTGCCAGTCAGGTGTTAAGCAAGTACACTTTCAAAATTTGAAGGAAAAAAGGTAGTGATTTTTTTATCATAGTGGCACTTTAAAATGCTTTTGACTGATCACGAGAGAGTAACGAGAAGGGGTACGATAATTCAAACGTTGGCCGCGTAGCATTGATATTTGAATAAAGAAGGCACTTAACAATTACACTGTTATGGATATCTCTGTTACAACCATCTTGTCGAACATGGCAGAGGTAGAGCAGCACAATGCACAGGGCTTTTCCTTGGGAAACAACCGATTTAAAGAGCTTTATGATATATCTCGCTCTTTCTCTCATAGTGCGCGTAATATGGTTGGCCAATTTAGCAGCACTGTCTCACTAAGGTGTGGGATTGCAGAAAACCACCTTGCATCTCATTTGCACCTTATGAAAAACAAAAGAGCACATTGTATCCTGCCTCGTTTCGTTAAAAATTAACTGAAATCATTTTCCTCAATCCCGCACCTCACTCCATTGCCCACTTGACTTCTTGCCAGTGTGCTTTCCTTTCCAGTTTGATTACCAGAAGATACCGACAACAAATATCTTTGTTCCAGTTCAAATTATGGCTTTCGTGCTCAACACTCGGGCCATAAATTGCGAGCCATAACTTACAGTGCTGCCTTCGGACTCGTTTAAGAAGTATTTAAATCCACGCTGTTTACAAAAGGTAAGGTAGCTCTGGTTTACGGACAGAATGTTGGAGCATGTATTTGTATGAGAGAAGCCCAGTCACACTACAACTGAGCGACGAAAAGCAAACTGCTTTACTCTGTGTAAGTGAAAGTCTCAGGTCAACTCACCTTTCCTCGAGGAATTCTTGCTTTATTGCACTTATCACAATCAATTGGAAAAACAGGACATTCATTGTCCTGGTGATCCTACAAGAAAGGAATGACGAAGAGCACTGTGTAAATAGTGTCGAATACTTGTGTAAATTAATGAAATGTACTTTCAATAAATTTTAAATGAAAAATGAAAAAGAAGTTGCCCGGTATCCACTGCATATGTAGCTCGTTCCACACTGATAAACGTTTTCGTTCGTTACTCTTCTCCGAACTTGATTTTTATGCAAGATTCATTCATTCATTCATTCATTCATTCATTCATTCATTCATTCATATCAGAAGCTCATGACCTTGAAGCGTTTATCTCTGGTTCATAGCTGAGGTTTTTTTGAGATTAAAAATTTCCTTATTTGGATGTAACGTAGCTCGTGCATTTTCCCGCGTGTGCAGCTTCGATCTTATTTTTGTCTATGTTTGGGCATAAAATTGGTGTCCTAAAATCCCCAGCTTTGTTTCAAGAAAAAGAGTTTCAAGTTACACGCTTCAAAGTCATGTGCTTCTCTTCATATGGTATGCATTCGTTCATTCGTTCGGTCGTTCACTCATTCATTCATTTGTATTCAGCTTGAGGCCGCCTATGCGACTATGATATACTAGAAAGAGAGACCACTAAAACATGAGCAAAGTCATCTTCTCTGTTCTAACATTGTGTGGGTTTTTAACCGTGCAATAGTTGATTTTATTGGAATGCCACAACGATTTTCTCCACGAAATTCTGGAAACTGAAGCTTACTTCACTGTGTAATAGCGGAGCGCAGGCGCGCAAGGGCGACAGCGAAGCACTAAGGGTACGATTTTTTTGGGAAGTCTATCAATGCGAGAAATTTTGATTATGAAGTCATGTACGTCAATCCGTCCGCCCGTCCGCCCCTACAGACTGTCGGCGTGGAGGTGGGGAGGCAGGACAGCCTCTGGGGACGGGAGTGTTCGGGCAATTTTCCTTAGCGGGAAATCGCGTGGCAGCGTTGCATTTGGCAACCCCAGTTTTTCTGGCGGGAAATCATATTGGTGACAAGCAACGAGATAAAGAGCAGGAAAGAGCAGGAGAGAAGAGGCGACGAAATTGGAGAAATTAGCATGTACACTACATTGCTTTCTGGGGTTAGAAACGGGAGCTCAGCTTTTAGGCTTGGCTGAATCTATATATTATCATTAACTCAAAGCAATATGGCGAAGATAAACATGATTAATCACCGCACTGTCCGGCACGAGTTTTTCAAAAAGGTCGTGCGCAACGCGTATTTACAATAGATAACATACCTTCATCTTTCGAGAGACTACTGAAGAATGACAAAATTCACAAGGCACTAGCCGAAAGTCGCATTCGATTTCCAGGTGCTCGGGAAGCAGAGCTTTTTCCCCCGTCCAATCACACTCAGTATGTACACATGGAACTTTCAAGTATTCGCAGCCACTCGTGTGATCCTGAAAAATAAGCACGAAATGCATGTAAGGTAACAAAAGTGCGTTAATTTCAGCCCAAAACGGGGCACAAAAAGCTACTGAATCTGATGAGGAAGGTAAATTGAAAACGAGAAGTGAATGATGACATTTTTCATCTTTCCACACTGATCCAAACTGATCGCCGCCTCAACTGTGTAGTGAGAATGGTTACACCATTGGCAACGCCTACTATCTTAACAACGATTTGTCTACCAACAGCTGCAAACAGACAGACAGACAGATAATACTGATCCAAACTTCAAACAACCTCTAATCCCCTTTCCTTTTGTGCAAAGGATTTTTGAATCGCTTTGCGGTCCCTACTGTCAACTAGTTGATACCCGTTCGCATATTTTACAGCCCTCATAATATTTCTGCCTTGTATTTGCACAATAGCCATTGCGTTCATTTCCTATGCGCACCTAAGGAGCAAACGTTCTGAAATCATTGGTGGTTGGGAATGAGATCCCGACAATGCACTCCAAGTGACGTCTCCCAATAAAACAGTTCACATTGACTACGTTTTATTTTTTTTTTCTTATATATCAAGTATTCAGTGAAAAAATCCATAAACTTGTGGAGGCTTATGACACACAGTTTATCAAATTTTGATATATTTAGGAGCAGGCGTAGCTCAGTTGATTAGTGCGTGGCTTTCGGAGCAAGGGGTCCCCAGTTCGATCCTTGGTGAGTTCAAGGTCTGCCGACTTTCCTCTGATCCGCGTGGCTATAAATGACAGAGGGAGGAGGGAACAAGGCGCGCTGTCGGCTTCCATTAATACCAGCCTTGTAGCTGCTACGAGGAACTACCGACGTTAAAGGGGCTAGGTCACGCTATTTTAGGCAATTTCAGCACTGATCGAATGGTCATAGAATTAACTAAAATATCAAAATAACTGTTCAAAACTATAGAAGAACTCTAACAAAACACAGGGAAGCCAAGAAGGGACATGGATGGACAAAACTGGAGAGGATTGAAATGGATTGAGTTTGGGTAAATTTGAAAAACGTCGGCCCACCTTTTTTCAAATTTATATCAGTCTATATCAAAATGTCATTTACAAAGCTTGAAAATCATTCTCAGTTGTTATGTGGCCGTGATTTTGCAAATGAAAGACTCTTGCTCTGCCAATATGACGTTTAGAACTCATAATTAACAAAATTAAACAAAATTACCTAAAATAGCGTGACCTAGCCCCTTTAAATAAAGTGACTATACCTTTACCTTTTATTTGAACAACGGAAATTGAAATACATGAGAGTTGGAGATCATCGCACTTAGGCAGAAACTTAAGCAGATGCAAAGAAAGCCTGGACAAAATCCAGGAATGAACGGGCCCCAGAACCCATGACCATGCGATTGCCAAGCACTGCTCTATCAACTGAGCTATCAAGCCAACTAAGAAACTGAATTTTCTTCCAGGCTTTCCTCGCAGCTGCTTAAGGGGTGTGGCTCTTAACTACCAAACAGATGCTATGGACTCCTTTAAACAGTCATTTCTCGAACCCTTTTAACTCTTCAGTTATCCTTTTTAACTCGTGGATACGCAAAGCGTAGGAACGAGTTGTTGTTGGCACTGCGATATGCAATTGTGTCACTCGTCCACTAAGATGTAGACACTCTTCGTAAATAGTCGGCGCCGAACAAGAACGCTCGACATTTGCCGTAGACCCATCGTTTCCGAGAGCCCTTGCGATCGAAGGTCTCTACCGCGCTGCGTGCAGCTTTTTCACTGGACCATTACAAGTGGAAGACGATTGTAAGTGGTTTCAATTGGACCTTGAATGTTTCAAATGAGTGCTATGGCCAACTTGGAAACTGAGTTTTATGAGCATTTGACTCGTCAAGGCGCTAAAACTGCTAAACATGACGAGGAGATGAGCATTTGCTCTTTGACCCCTCAAGCTCCGAGGGGGTATATAAATTCCAGCTTGCTGGAAAGTGACCTTGAAATGAGCAAATCTCATGCTAATGTGGTAAGGGACGGTTCGTACGATGACCGGGTCGGGAAAAAGCCGAACGGGCTTTGAAAGATTTCCTGTCCATGGCGACGGGCTTGGGGCTTTTTTTCTTGAACAAATTAAGTGACCGGATTTAACCTAAAAATGCGGCAGAAACGCAACAGTTGTTTGGCGAGAACAACATGTGGAACCTGTATTCGTATTGAAATTCAGCCAAAAATTTCGATACCTTAGTATCAAATAAATAGTCCCTCAATTTTTTGGATAAGTAATGCAAGGAAAACTCGCTCACGCCTGTGCAGCTGGCGGTATTGTTGGCGCGAAAGGCAAATAACACGCGGAGAATGGGGAGGGGCACTGTAAAATACCGCCTTCCCGAAAACTAGGGTTTTTGTAATACCTTGGTCACTGATAGGACGGAAATTTCTGATTGCTGATATCAAGAATGTTACTTCAGACCTTCGTTAAGTTTGTCCCTTCTTTGAAATAACGTCGACCATCGAAGGAAGTATATCAAAAGCTTTTCCCTATCTAAACATTAAAAATGAACGAGAAATTTTGCTCAAGAACGAGTAGGAGACTGCTGCGAGGGAGTTGCTTTCCGGCAAAGATGTTATGGTTATTCTACCCACGTTTGATATACACGAACTTCACTTTGGCGAAAGATAAATATTGTCATCAAAAACGTTGCTTGTGATCGTTTCGCAGATACTGAGGTCGACAGGGCAAGGGAAATTTTCGCCTTCAATTTACTCTCTGGTGAATCTTTAACATTAAAGGCACCTTTGAGGAACAATACCCATAATGGACACCATATCTCAGCTTTGTGAAATAAAATGTTGTTGGAATATGCTGCGAGGTCGTCTGGGCTCGACCTCTTTAATACAGAATCAAAGAGACAAATTAAGGGTTTCCGAGCTCGCTTCGCACATTCAGGTTCTGCAATATTAAATTGGCAACAGTTTTCAGATCACTGATTTAGTTTTCTCGTCAAACGGAGAGAACACATCAACACGGGAACTTGGATTAACGATCAGAACTTGTACTTGAGTAGTTACAATTAGATACTAAATCGACATTCCGCTATAGAGAGTTCTTGGCTTGAGGTGTGATGATTCCATCGTCGATCGGTGGTTCATTCATGGTCTCCCTTGATTTAAACCAGCTTTCGGTCGATATTAAAAAGGGTGTTTTTTTATAATCTCCGAATTGCAATTTCAGATTACATGCACATAATCTACAGCAATCGTTCAGGATTTACTCGGACAGTCTTCCTCATGCCTTCCAAGTTCCAAGCAGTCAAGTTCATGAGTTGGCGCCAAATTTGGCGAAACTCGATAGCAATATTAGAACAACACTTCAACTGGCCATAGAGTTATTATACGACTCTGAGTAAACGGGCTTTCAGATGTCAGCGACGGCATTGTGTATCTCAGAATTTAAATTTAAATCGAGTCCGCGACTATTTTGAACGCACTTTACCTTCTTATTTTTTTGACGAATTTCAAACTCATTTCCGCCTGACGAAGGAAACATGCGAGCTTTTCGTTAAAGCGGTCCCCAGGAAAGATGCCACTTGGACACCCTGGATCTGGACGACCTGCAATTCCACCGCAAAAGCAAATCCTGCTCGAGCGGTCGCTAACAGGTTTGACATTATTTTGAGTAGTGTAACCCGTGTTCTAAGGCGAGGATCCTAGGCGGCTATTGATCTTTCGGGCCAATATACATCCGCTCTTTATTAAAAGTATAGATTGCCGTACAACAATAAAGAATCGATTTGCAATAAAATATTAGCTAAATATTGCTTTGATAATACGGTTAGTTTTAAACTTACTGATGGGTGGTGCGATTTCTCCGTTCTCATCAAAACAAAGGTGTCGCAAAAATAATGACAAAATTGTCACTTGTAAAGTATAACTCGCGCTGCATTGGAAGAACCCGTTCATTTTCACTTGCCAGTCGCGGGGGGAAAACTGGGACTAAGCATGAAGAGAAATGGAACTTCA
>NC_090884.1:65596185-65598685 GCF_036669925.1 Montipora capricornis
GTACATATCACGTGGTAAATCACCTGATCTTTGAACGAGACACGAGTCAATTTACATGCCATGTGGCCGCAATGGTTGTTCCACCGAAGTCACCTAAATTTTAGGTGAGATCGCCTAGCCATTTATCCCAATATCGGCAACGTTTAAGAAGATTTGTCGGTCAACATAAGAAAAGCTTCAGAAAAGACAACGTTATGTGGAAAGGTTGCAGCGAAGCGTGAATTATAAGTGATGCGTCATGCTCAATATGTTGCAGGAGCAGGTATGGACGAAAAGAGGATTTCTCTTGTATTTTTGTAAATAATTCTTCTCTGTATATAATACCTTAACATCAGAGACAATTCACGTCAGCTGTCAGGTTGGAAAGCGGGAAGATCTAAGTTACTTTTGAGCGAGCAAGATACGCGAACAATTTTGTAGCATGACACCGGGAATGAAACGAAGTTAGCATAATTTCTTCCTGAAAACTTGGCTCCCTATTAAAGCTAATTGAATTTTACAATTCAACGGCGGAAACGCTAAATTTCGTGTCGTTCTACGGAGCAACATTTTCACACATGGGTTACTGTTGAAATAGTCATTATATTTGCAGACGCAGTTTTGGTTGGATCTCCCATGTACCAATAACAAAAGCGGTTTTCTGATAATAAATATTGATGCAGTGCTGAAACCATCAAAACAACTTCTCAGCATCTTGTCGATTCTTCTTTGCAAATCTCTTGTTGGCTAGAACTTAACAGAAATACAGTCCTGTCCTCATTAATTTAGCGACACTGTCGATTTTGGTTGAAATAAAAGTATTTGAAAAAGGAAAACAATGTTATGCAAAATATTTCATTTTTTATTATTAAACAGAAAATAGCGCTTAATTAATTAACGATGTATTTCACTACTCATGATAACTCATTACAAAACAGTATTCGCTTCTTCGCTCCAATTTTCTTTTGAAATCGTAATCCTTGGTTCGATTTGAGCGCATGTTAACTTGTGCAAGCGAAGCAAAATATCTCCAAAGATGCGTCATGAATAAATTTTGATAGTACATCGGGGTTATTTTCGGTTTGAATTCTTGCTCGCAGGTGGCAACAGGCAGCGTTCAAAAGCGATCTATCTGCCACTATACTGTCGATAATTCCTTTTTTCCGTTTCGAACTATACAAGATATCCAAACGCGAAAATTTCAGCGGAAAGGGTTCTGTCGCATTCTATACCTTTCTCTCGCTTATTTGTTCACATCCAAATCCAAGAGTTCAATACGATGTGTGTCTCCTGAAATTATAAACAGAAATTAGTGTTAAAAATATCTGCGAAATTTGTCGTGAATGTAAGTCCGAGTTTACTCGATCTGCATCGTACTTGCAAAACTTGCCTTATTACTGTGAACCAGGTGACGCTTCGGCGTCATTATAGGGAGCTTAATTAAGCAACGACAACGGCGACGGCAACGAGAACGTCATCTCAAAATATAAATTTGCGTTATTTTAATCGCTTCGTGACTATTTCAACGTTTTTAAGATGACAAGGGTGTGGTAATTCCTCAAAGATGACACCAGTCGGAACGGCACTCCATTTTAGGAGAGAACATGAAAATTTATCCTCAAGTGCTGACGTTCTTCGTAAAACCAAAAACTTGGCTATTTCATGTTGTTGTTTTGCTGACGACAGCAACGAAATGGACAAAAGTGAAAGACGCACGTGCAGGGCGTTCAAAGCTATTGTTTTACCCACTAAATATGCAAATTTCTGACGTCCTCGTTGCGCTCGCCGTTGTCGTTGCTTAAGGGCCCACTGACGTATTTTGGGGGTGCGTTGCTAAGGATGTAATGGTTGAGTAATTTCGGAGAATTTGGCATTATTTTGGTCAGTTTCCAACTTTTGTAACCCAATGACCCTAAGTATGATGTCATCATACCACGCTCATGGTCAAGTGACCAATAGAAGAAAACTCTAAATTTGTCTCCGTACTACGCAATTTGGGTATTTAATCGATGGTTTGATAATTTGTATTCGTTTTTGCATCCAGCCAAGCATGGTTTTCTTTTTATTTTGAAATATGTTCTTTTTAAAGATATAAACAATACTGAAATACACCCATAACTTTTTCAAAAAAGATGATTTTTACAAATCAATGCTTAGCTATATTCTGTATTTGGGGGTGAAACGTGCCAAAATTAATTCAATTCAAAACCGCCGGAAATTTAGCTTTTTTCTCGGAAGTCAGTTCGTTTACGCATGCGCAGTTGATCTGAAAACGAGCGCGAGGAAGGGCGAGGAAAAGCCTTCGATGGAAACAACAGTTTGTGCGGTGACTTTTGCTTGTGAGTGGGTTTTCTTGTCAGCTCATGATATGATGACGTCAGTTACCGGAAGTAACATTTCACTTCCTTAGCAACGCGCGAAAAATCCGTCTGTGGAACCTTAAGCTCCCTATTCTTTTTGCTTTGTTTTGGTTTTTCTTTAGGAAGTGGGGGGGGGGGGGGGGGGTGGGTTGTTTTATTTT
>NC_090884.1:65603685-65611185 GCF_036669925.1 Montipora capricornis
GAAGTCCATGGATTGATGGCTGTGGCTATGTTTATTGAGTGATTTCCCAGCCTTTAGAGGCACTCTCAGCATTCAGAATCTTAATCGATAGAATTCTTTATAAAGCATATAGGCGTGGCAAACTCCTGGCATCGAAGATATGTTGCTGACAATGTAATTCTCTAACTGGGAAAGTGTTCCCAGAAAAGGGTTCCTGAGTAGCAAGCAAGAGATAAGGAATCAGCAGGTGTTACTGGTCCGGCACTTTATCAAGTTGTATAATTATTTTTAGACAATTTACAGTTAATGTTTCTCCTTTCTTATCAAAATATCCCCGTTACTGGAAAATATGTCTTCTAAATATTCAGCTCACCATAACCGGAAGAAGTAAATAGCAATGACTGGTGAAGAGCGGTCTCCATTCTTTTTTTCACATGGAATAAACAACCTGCTCCTTGTCTAGTGATTTCAGTTCAATCTCGCTAACGTAAGATGTTTTATTAAAATTTTATGACCTGGCCTTTCTTAACACGACGAGAAAGAAAGGCCTCTGCAGACATCGTGTAAGAGATTAACTATCAATAGAGTTATTTCAGTAGAGTTAAGACTTATAGTAAGAGTTATCGACTGCCAAAATCCTGAATTCAAGATTTTGGATTTTGGCAGTACAAAATCGTGAATTCAGGATTTTGGACTGCCAAAATCCTGAATTCAAGATTTTGGATTTTGGCAGTACAAAATCGTGAATTCAGGATTTTGGAAACTTAACTCTAACTCTACGACATAACTCTATGAAAATAACTCTAAGAATAGCTGTCCCCATCGTGTGAAGTTTTTATTGAGTATTGGCCCCGGTTGTTCAAACAATGGGTAGCGTTATCCGCCGGATAAATCACTATCCAGTGAGTAAGTAATAGCGAAACCAATTGCACTATCCATTGGATAGTGATTTATCCGGTGGATAGCGTTATCAACCTTTTGAACAAATGGGGCCAGGACGTCATACTGAGGGCTCGATTTTGATGCGCGCACTGCCTAGACCGGTTTGACCGAAGTGACTAGCCTAGAAACTTAAAGTCGAATTCGACATGAAATTGCAGAGCGTCTCTTGCGCGCTCTCTGGTGAGTTTTAGAAAGGTTCTGCTCACAAGCTCAATACACCTTTTGCTGTTCACTTACGCAAAAGATGGATTCATTTGCGTCTCCGGTAAAAACTATACGGCAAATATACTTTCATGAACTTCTTTAACGCGAACGAACCTTAAATAAGGCTATTTGCATATGTATTAACATTCAATAGCATCAACGGATGAACAATTGCACCTTTGAACAACCAAAGGTACCAAATATACTTTCAATCTCGCGCAATGGTCAGGGGCACCCAACGTCAATTCTAGGCTCGGGGAACGAAATCTATTGTCTATGGCGCGAATAAGGCCAATTCCCGGAAAATGAACAAAAAGAAACCACCGTCTGGGGCCTTACGAACACTCAGCATCCCAGAGAAAAGGAAAGTCATGAAACCGCTAGCCGAACGATCTGGGGTGAGAGATGCCCAAGAGCTCTCTAACAGATGCTGTAGTTCATTTTCCACTGTCGGAGTAGGTTAAGAGCCTCAAAGATGGGAGCTTCAATATGTTAGCTAATCTAACGATCATAAAGAATATCATCATGAAATACGGCTACGATCTGCTTCTTGCAAAGAATGCAAGATAAGGAAAATAGCAAAGCCTGCACCTATTTATACCCAAGGCAGATCCCAAGCGAATAAAGTTTACTGAATTACAGGGACAGAGACTAAGATGTGCTCCCCCTACACTTCTTTCATGCTCTAGCCGCTTCCTGCGTGCTTTACAACAGAACAGAGCACAGTCAAGGCTTCTTTATTTGTTAAATAACAATGAAAAGTGACAACACAACAAAACTGTTTGAAAGAAACTAGATGGGTTAATTCACAGAAAATAAACTATTAGATTTTAATTCAAACAATGGTATTTTCAGTGTGTTTCAGTCATTCATTAAATGGGAAATAAACCGTTATAAAATACATAATGCGAGTTTCCAATGGCTAATAACCAGATTGACGTTGTCCATTATTTCCAAATGCGAACTACAATAAACCTATGGCCACAGTTTCAAGAAATAAGAGAAGTGCAAGTGTGACATCTTCGACTTTAGTGACAGTGAATAGAACATACACTTACATATCAAAACATATCATAAAAAAAAATTAAACAAAAAAAATTGTTTTCAGGATGATGCATCCAGAAATTGTTTGCAAAGACAGCAACACATAAAAAAATTGTCTGTGTTGAAACAAATTCATCCCCCAACCTCCAAAAAATAATGGTCCGTCCCTAATGAAATTAATTAACAATTATTGGATGAGGTTGAGCATGTTAGCGATAATTATCAAGGCCAAAGTTTGTGTTATCTGCCAAAGCCGAAGGCTGAGGCGGATAACACAAACTGAGGCCTTGATAATTCTCGCTAACATGCGAAAACCGAATTCAATAATTGTTTTATTATGCATATTCCTGAGCTGAGCTCCGCCATGACAAAACTGATCAAACTGCTGGTTAGTGTGTTAGGTGACGTCACTTCTGCATGCATAAAACTATTGTCTGTAGGTATGACGTCAATTCTACATATATAAAATCTATTGTTTGTAGGTATTACGTAAGAGAAACACAGCAAGCAAGAATTAGCTGCGTGCTTATAGCCAATCAAAATCGAGCTGGTGACACCAATGTATAATAATTACACTTGTCAGCGGTTTGTCGATACATTGACATGCGGGATAAGTGTCACGTGACACTGAGAAAGCCATGCATGCAAAGTCAATTCTTGTTTCATTGTAAGATACGAGCCACGTTCTCACTCTCCCTTTTCGCGTTTTCTAGCTGTTTAAAGTTGAGAAGGGTATCATGTGACACGGAATCGGGGAAAACAACACCTTCGAGGGCTGTTCCTTTCTTTTCTGAATAAATTTTAGACCTCGCTTTTAAAAGTTGATTTACAATCTCCTCCTCCTCGATCAGCTAACAACAGGAAAAAAGACGAACGATGTGTCCAAGCATGGGGTGAGTCATCAAATTCGTACTTGAGCTCGCTTGTCTACATTTGACCTTTCAACGTTATACATAAAGATTTTCATCGATCCGCTCGTCAAGATTTCAAGTCATCAAGAGCTTCTCTTTCGCAACTATCCACATTTTTTTGCAACATGATATCTCCAAGTAGAAAAGTATTCGGGAGTGTTTATTTCACTACTGCCATTCCTGTTCGTCATTTACTTACGCCTCATTGCATTTGCCTTCGTTCGTCCGAGTTCCTAACCGGATTTGCCAAGGAGTTTTCTCGTTTTCCTTTCGTAGACATAATTTTACCTATGCCTGATTTCATGCCGTCTTCATTTTAAGAATTATTCAAACAATGTTCTTAAATCTTAATCTAGCATGTGAAAAAGATTGAAGTATCTAAAGACCAGTGTGACAACTAATTAGAATTTTTGCTTCGGTTGCACATTTTGATTCTATCGTTATTTTGCAGTTTAAAATTGACTCTCCCTTGTATGCGTATACTTTCGGTTTATTGTAATCGAACTAATACACTTCACTGAACAAAAATACTGTATTTCTTTGCTTTAAAATGTGCAACAGTTGAACGTAAATGGACTGATATTGACAGATAGTCGATTACGAAATAACTGTCTATTGTGTCTTTCACAAGAAAGAACGATCTTCAAGCCGTTGTCACGATTTAGTCGATATCACAAAATATGCAAAAAACGATCGTGAATAATGGGAAATCCCCTGCGAGATTTCCAAGCAAGCGTTTCATAACTTGCATAAATAGAAGAGCTCATTGTAGTGCTTTTGTAAAACCAAGATCACTACAAACCTCTTTCGGATCTGTTTGCATAATTCGTGTTGAACATATCGGGTTGCAGCTTTCCGCAAGTTATCTCTTCATGGTCAATTTCATGTTCAGTCCCTCAACTGTTGTGTTTTGTCATATTGCTGAATCCTTCGCCAGCCATAAATTGCATTAGTACAATATTTACCCAGGAAGCTCCACTCACGCGAAAGTAATTTGCAGAGAGCTCCTGCATATGATTGAATTGGGAATTTAGAAATGTTGGTTGGTGAGGAAAGGGAAAAACCGGTGAACCAGGAGAAAAACTTTTCATAACATAGTAAAGAACCAACAACAAACTTAACCCACGACTTCGGA
This sequence comes from Montipora capricornis, assembly GCF_036669925.1. NCBI lineage: Eukaryota > Metazoa > Cnidaria > Anthozoa > Scleractinia > Acroporidae > Montipora > Montipora capricornis. The sequence goes on from NC_090884.1 coordinate 65,607,901, forward strand.
ATCGAACCCGGGCTACAGTAGTGGGAAGCGAGTGCAATCACCACCATGTTATCCTTGCTCCCCAGCATCTATTCTCAAACGGGCGTCATTTAATACGTGTATTTTCGTACCCAACGCTTTTGAGGTCTTCTTATGGAGATTGTCTCTGATGTTGTATTCGCGGAAACTGGCGCGTACTGTGACATTTTGACGCTAGGAGTCCGGCTCCTCTCGGAGTTAAATGCCCTACCAATCGCCCATAGGAGTTTTCGAATGGGACAGCAACATTTTCTTAAAATAGGATACGTCGGTTGAGACCCCCCGCATAACTATGACAAAGGCTTTGTATGTGCGTGTCACCGATTGCTGGGGTAAATATACTAGAAGATTCAGTCAAAATCTTTCACGCGATTGTGGTGGAGGTCTTAGTTTTCGTAATACAGAAACAAATTTAGGTCTTCCTGCAATAGGTCCTAGTTTCGAGGGTCTTGAAAGACCTTTCACGGATAGAAATTTAATAGAGCATGAGCTTAAACTGAATCCTAACAGATGTAGGCATTTACCGTATCTTGCAATTGCAATGTTGTCGAGTGTATCTTTGGTCTTGGGTTTGTTGCTAGCTTGGAACTCTTGTGGAAGAATTCGCGAATTCGTATTTTCGTGAATTTTACTGAAGCTGATGGAATCACGATTGATTATGGAATATGATGTGCAGGCTTCTTCGATTGTGAGTATAAGAAATGATGCCAAACGCAAAATAAACCTATTGCTTAGCATTAAAGAACATAATTGAAAGATCATCTTGTACCAAACTGCTATTTTTGTGTGAAAGTGATTTTAGGACTACTTATTTCATGAATATCACGTTTTAAATCCACGAATATTTAATTTATTATTAGTCCACACAGTTACCGATATCAATCAAGTTTTAAACTTCACCAATGCACCAACGGTTGAAGATTATTGTTCGTCACTCTGTTAAGTTCTGTACAAACATTGTCTGTGGCTCAGTTGCAACCCACGACGCAGTGGAGCCACGCTCGAGCCTGGCTCCCTCTTTAGCCGTTTGCTGTTTCTCTTTATCTTTACAATATTTAAAAAAGAACAGATCTTTTATTTCTTTGTATTAATATCAAGAAGTGTCATTAAAATACTGTAGAACTACTTTTGTCTTTTTTACGATATTAAGATATATATAGATAAACAACAAACGTTTCCAAGTAACCTGACAAAAGCAACATACATACTGTCAACTTAACGTTAAGTTTGAAATTATCAAAACAATTCGTGGTATACCGTCCGAAAACTTGAAGCTGTGAGGTATTTTCGGTACCTTGAGCTTCTGTAGTCAAAGTACCCTAGTACGCATACACTAATTGAGTAAGTAAGCAACTTTATTTCAGTGTCAATCTAAAAATGAGAGTAGTTGAAAACGACTAAACGGGGACAAAAAGATAAGAACTAAACTAAAGAACTAAAAAAAAGATGACCGGGTCGGTGACTCTGATGTTGTTTGCTATAGTACGCCAAATTGAAACGTTGAAACGTTGTCAAAATGAATCTAGTTGCGTTTGTCTTTTTAATCAATCAAATTGTGGGTACCCATGTAATTCTATTTTTGTTTAGCTTCAAAGCAAAAAAAGTGACTGAAAGAACTTCGTTACGTGACACCCATGGTTGAATGGAATGCATATTACGTTCTGTCGTCAAATATTCCAGTGGGGCGTAATTATCGACAGAGAAATTGCTGTTACCTGTTGGTTTTGTGTCGTGTCTGCATTCTGCATGGGATTTAACCTGCGATCAGGGGTACTTTTCTTTAGACAGGCGCGAAAAGTTTCGTACCAGTACGCTTGATCGCAGGTTACATAGGATTATAAGGAAGTGATTATGTTACAATGAATTGTATCAGTCATCCAGTTGAAGGCTGTGTAATATGGTCGAAACGTCGAGCGTTCGTCTATAATTTTCCAGTACGTCAATTATTTTCGTTTTATCAAGTGATTATGTTGTTTCACAACATTTTGAAGTTGAGCAAAGAGTTAGGTATTTCGTCACTGAAATCGGCTCACCTGATTTTTTGTAACTGAAGTTATGGACTCAATGTATGTAAAGAATATGATCCGTTCGCTGAGTTCATTGCATATTAGTGAGCAAGCACGCTTACATCCCAAACTTTTTAGGTAAGCAAACGGCTTAGAGTTTAAAATTTCCTCGATTGTGGTTGGTCTAAAAAAAAAAAGTTATAATTTAAATCAACCAATCACAACCTTTGTTTCAATCACCATAGAAACAGTGTATAGACTCCTAACTTAAGGCTTTCATAACTTGGCTCTTCTTCTTTTCTCGGAAATTTTTATGGTAGGAGGACTTCGTGTCTTCCAATTCCGTCTGTAATCATATTCGTGATAAACAAATCGGACTGTCGCTGCGCAGTCGTTCGATTTTGTTGTCACTCATATGATTACAGACCGAATTGGACTCCATATCGACCGGTATGCAACGGAAAGTCGAAACGAAAGTCAGCGACTATTTATCGAGGGAAATAGGCGCGCAAGGTTATTGCCGCAGTTTTCGTAATTTTTTTGACCTAGGTATTGGGTTAAATCTTGTTAAAGATATCTACGCTATTGAAGACACGCAACGACGGGCATCAAGCCTTGCCCTAAGACATCACCGAGGCTTTAGGTCTGATGAAGACCGATGCAAAATGTTAAAACTCATGGCCCTTTCTGTCAACTCGTATGTCCCACTTCTCTCTCATCGAGTGCGAAAAGGTTAATATTTGGCTAATGTCACTTTAATCTTGAACTCGCGAAAGTTAGATATACTCAAACTTAACACTATTATAATCTGCACCCTAAAACAGTTAGAATAATTGTTATAAATATTATTTGTCTACGTTGATCGTGAGGTCGTGGAATAACCACCCCATGGACATCGTGGAAGCCGGCAGTGTTGAAGATTGAGAACTTTATTTCTAGTAAATCCATATTTTTAGCTCTTTTTATAGATTAAACCTGGTCAATGATTCTATCTGTTAATTTTAACGATTATCTTTTTGGCTATTTCAGCCATTCATGATCATGATGATATAGTGATTTGTAGTACAATTTCGTCCTGTTATACCATAAATATTTTAGGCGCGATTCTTACATAGGGATAACCTCAAGACTTCCTTTTCAAATTTATGTTTATGGATTTCAATGATCCTGTAATGTTTTGTTACGCTTTGTTACACATCCAGCTGCTTGCCTGCGGCTTTTTTTCAAGCGTTAAATGTTCTTTCCCGGCATTGTTAGTATC
>NC_090884.1:65616185-65623685 GCF_036669925.1 Montipora capricornis
TTAAAGATTGCACATAGATTATTTGATCATAGTCCAAATTTTGCAGTTGTCGAGAGTTCGCCTAATTCTCACGTATCTTTATCAGAAGTAATGATGTGGCCATGCACTCTAGTGTTCATAACACCTATCAGTTGAACCAACATTAAATAACTAAAAGGCTCATAAATTAAAGGCTTCATTAAATAGATGCGTCTTGAGTCTGGGTTTGAATGTTGCTAACGATGGTAACTGACGTATGATATCTACAAATGTGGCGCAACATGGCTAAACGACCTGCTTCAATATAAGTCTTAAGTTTAGGACTAGGGACTTGTAAGAGCTTTTTAGAAATCAGATATGTATTGAGGAGCTTTAGCATTCAAGGCCTTATAAGTAAGTAATATCTTGAAGGATATACGTTGCTTTACAGTTAGCCAGTGAAGGTCTATTACGACCGGTCTAATGTTGTCATATTTGCGAGTACGAGAGACTAGACGCGCGGCAGCATTATGCACACGCTGAAGCTTGTCCAACTAGCAGTGAATTGCAGTTATGCAGTTTGGATGTAGAAAATGCATGAACTAATGTTTCGGTGGCCTTCTGAGTAAGGCAATTCCTATCCTTAGATAAATTACGTATATGAATAAAAGCAGCTTTACAAACACTATTAACATGCTGTTCAAGATCCATAGCATCGTTGAAGGTTACACCTATGTTTCTAACTGACAACGTTGAAGATATTCTAACATCAGCGATTGCAATGCGGACTATCAGCGGACGCGGGCGATGTTTGGCACGTATTACCAAGAACTCAGTCTTATCAGGGTTGAGTTTGAGTCTATTACATGCCATCCATGCGTAGATTTCCTTAGCACAAGTCTCCATCTTAGACAGAGCATTAGGTACTTCACCAGGACTTGCCATGATCTGCACATAGATTTGGCAATCATCTGCATAGAGGTGGAAGAGTAGCCCATGCTTTCGAATGATGTCGCCAAGTGGAGCAGTGTAAAGAGTGTACCTAGTGGCCTTGGCACGGTTCCCTGTGGCACTCCCCATTGCAGCACCATAGAGGATGACCCAGTGCCCTCTACTTGAATGAATTGTCTGCGATCGTTCAGATAAGACGCAAACCAACGGAGGGCGTTTCCCTGATCCCATACGTAGTGCGTAGTCGAGCAACCAAGATGTCGTGGTCAACCGTGTCAAAAGCGGCTGATAAGTCAAGCAGTAAAAGAAGTACATTTTCCTGTTTATCAACTGCATTCAAAATGTCAGACTGTACTTTCAAGAGAGCAGTTTCCGTACTGATGAGGCCCAACAAGGGCAAAACAGCTGTCCATGCATGGCTACCAATTGACCGGGTGAAACGGTCACACCGGGTTGGTGTTAAAGTGTGTCGCCTTGCTTTGGTGTTGTTGTTGTTGTTGTTGTTGTTTTCTTTTTTTTGTTTTTGGTTTGTTTTTTCGTTATACATTAGCTGATAAAGCTGTTTTGAAATTTGAATTTTTGTAATTTCAACATCTGAACACAATAAAGGCTCAGTTTCACAAAAACGTATATGTACAAGAGGGTCGTGAAAGGGTAAAATAGGAACTGGGATTGACCTGATTTTTTGGTGGGAGAATGGGATTTGATTACTGGTAACTGGGATTTTGTTACTGGGAATGGGAGATAATGAGTCCTCGGTTCAGATGGGATTTGCCTAAACTCACTGCAACCAATGCAATCACTCGAAAAGAAGAATCTCAAATGAGGTATTGGCAAGGCGTCATGGTAAATGTGTGAGGCACAGATACGGAAGCGTCCTTGAACGTACCCTGCTGATTTCCGTGACCTTCGGCCTAGCGATTGCTGTAGGTCTAGTGAAGAGGGCGAAGACTCCGAGGAGGATGCTGGTGAGGATACTGCATTATTCAGATCGTGTATCAGGTGATACTTTTGAGTACGCAATCCCATACAGCTACAAATTATACTTCGCACTCTCTTTATTTCATACGGTTTCCAGTAATCTCGTGTTCCGTTTTGAGATTTATCATTAACTGCTGGGATTACTAAGGAAACTTGCCACTGGGACTGGGCCCCCTTCTTGGGGGATGGGGGGGGATTGCAACTAAAGAGATCGAATGTTGCTTAATGCTTTTGCCTCACTAAAATGCTCAAAAAAATGCCAGCATAATGTACAAAAGCTTGTCAGTTATTGCTATCATGCTTCGTAGGGGGAAGGGGGGAAATGTTCCTGTGAGGCACGATTACTCTATGAAGTGAACCGAATAGCACTGGGAACTAGCCAGGGACCTCCTATTGTTCTCGTTGTCCCACAGTCGAAGAATGACAAAAACCTGCACACAGCTTTCGTCGTGAGCATTGCGTTGACCGATACTCGGTGAAGTATTGGCGAATTGTCGGCGTGGTATCGGTGAAATATCGGCCTACATAAATCTTGACCGATACATCGACCGCCTATTTTTCGACTGTCGACCGATACAGCACCGGTCGAAACATAATCCATCTTGAACTTTTTGCTCTGTTACGCACATATTACCGATAATACATACAGCAATTTCATATCCAAGGAAATTAGAAATAAGTATCGCAGAATGAATATGGTCTTTATAGGCGTTCTTTGTGATGTCAATGAGCACCTCGGCCTGACCACGTGTTTCCAAATAGTCAATCAGCTTGGCTATTATCTTTAGTTTTTTGTTGACCTTCTTTGCCTTTTTGCTCACCATCAACTTTCAGATACCGTTTAGGACATTAAGTGTATAAAGGAAATTTACCATTTAGGATATCTAAGTTGTCCTTAGATTTCTTAACTGCTTATAGGCCTATGTAACGCCAACGGCGCAAGGAAATCACTGAGAATTGCAATCTGTATAAATCCTGAGATATATCAGCCATCCATTCTTATGGGCAGATACTTCTGATCTCTTCGAATATTTCTTTCAGTCAAAGCTAGAATTAAAGCAAATTTTTAACTTATTCATTGGTAAACTTGTAGTTACAAAACTACAATGAAAATTGTTTCTGTCCTAAGCTGTTACTCCACATTTGAATTATGGACTCGTGTTTTATTATGTTTTAGTTAGTTAATTCCAAATTGTGGAATTTACTTTGCACTTACTTATATTGTGGATTTCGGTCGAAGAGATCAGATCACGAGGCCATCTCTCTTGGAAAGAACCTTTGTATTTCTCATGCTTGAATTTGAATCGCGAGTTTCCGGAAATTACGTCAGCAGGAAATAACGCCATAGCTGCTATGTCTACATGAAATCCGCCAGTGGATTTGGTTCAACTACCATTTTATATTTTATATACATTTATATATTTTACTATTGTACATATCTTGTAATATACTTGTTGTTAAGCGCATTTGAAAACTGAATTGTTGAATTTGCGCTATAGAAATAAATGTTATTATTAATGTTATTATCATGACGGTTTAGTATGACATTGACGGACGTTTCGTTTAGCCAGAGCAGAAGTCACCTTCAAAGTAACGTGATTTGTGTAACATCACCACCGTTGTTCTCAGGACTGCACTCACTTCACTTAATTGTGATATCACTGCTGGGTTCAAACCATTTACGTCTAAAAAATCTTGCGCTATAAAGGGTTTATCCAAGCCCTTATTTAGCTCTGAAGGATGATGTTAAGGCGTCTTTAAAACAAGTTGAGCCAAACTCGTCGTCTGCTAAGTAGTGACCCTTGCTTTGGAAGAAGCAAGACGAAAATCCTGTGTCCTGTGTATACGATCATTACTGTCTCCCAACAGTGCACCACTTATTTTTGCGGTTTTCCAATCGCTTTTGGAGTACCTTGAAAAAAAAAGCAATCTTGCCCGGCGAGTCTACCGCAAAGAGCAGTAAATACGTGAAAAGACCTCCACAAAAATAACTTGGAAATAAGTTCCAGATTTGGCAAACGCTGCAATAAGACGCAGTGCAGCCAAGGATTGAAATGAAACATGCAATGATCAACGGTCTGCAACAATTATCCTCTCTTAGGAGTCCATTCGTAGACATTCCCAGCGAGCGCCTTCCTTTTCGACGCCCTCATTCTGTCGTAATCCACAACGCAATGCAAACTTGTCACTGGAATGAAGTTCCGATTGTAATGCTATGTTAGGATCGCGTACAAAAATGATGTCCGTTTACTAAGTAGCTGGTATTGTAACGAATGGGGCTCAACTTTCGCGTATTAAGGTGAATACAAACACATTTGGGGTCCCGAACGAGTTATTGTCACCGCAAAACCCTACTCACTGCGAAGAGTAAAAACGTTCTACTCTGCATAATTAATAGCCTGCGTTGCAGCCGGATGCGTCACGAAATCCCGGTATAGTCTGTCTGTGACGCAGGCTACATAATTAACTACATTGGCATTGGTTGTTGCAAATTAACGATCAGAGCAAAGGTTATTCAAGGTTGCGTCGATCATCGTTGGATCAAAGACTAAAAACTACCAAATCGTGAAATAGCGGTACCAGTAGATGTTGACAACAGCAGTAGATGTTGACAACAAATAATTGACGCCTTTAATATTCTCTGGCTCTTTATTTGATAGCCATACGATTTATCTGAGAAGTGCTGATCGTCTGGTAATTTAGTCTTCTCCTACAATTTATCATGACTTCTAGTTATATATTCTTCCAGAAGAGGTAACCTGGTTTACCCTTATCCATGTGAGGTGGCTCGCACGAGCCTTTGATTGAAATTCATTAAAATCGCCCTTGTAACATCATTTCGGCTGATGGATGCACTGACCGGGTTAGCCTGCAAACGCAGACAAGTTTGAAACGATGGCTGGAAATACGTTGGCGTTCGCAAGCTATTTATCAAAAATAAGAATGTTAGCATGTACAAGCACGTCGTGGTAGACTCCGGTTTAACTTATGTAAGAGTAATTGTAAAATGATGTCAGGCGTCAGTCTTCGAACAGAAGTTACGGCTCTAATCGAGTGGTTGGGTGCCCTTCTTAGAGATTAAAACCCTGTGTTGCCGGCTACCTTCCCCTTTGCTAACTCCCCCTTGGAAATCAAGCGCCCCAAAGGCGATATCCTGTATCAAATATATACCACTAAAAAAGGAAACGAGAACGTCATCTTACTTTTCCTCTGGGAACAGTTATGAAACATGATACCCTCAGCACAAACTCTCCAAGAAACTGTGAGATAACTCTTCTTATATTTTCAAATCATTATCGATGAAAGCACGATAGCATAGCATCGACTGTGCTTGATGAATGCCGGTAACACACTGTTTGGAAAACCCACGTCACCTGTTAAGAGAGCAACCGAAGGAAATGCTTGGGACATTTCTACGAACGTTTCCTTTTGGTAGGGCCCGATCAGATTAACAAAGTTATTTGCCAGCAACTTAGCCAGTTTAGATTTTTTTTTCTATGGTTTTGTTTTGCTTACCATAAACTCTCAGATACTGTTAAATATAAAGGTGAAAATAAAAAATGACGATGTAGAAGAAAATTCAAGTTATCCTTAGGTTTAGTAATCCCCTTCGACTATTCGGTGTTGCTATTTAAATACTTTATTTCATAGGATTCCAAAAAAACTGAGTTTATTTCACACTTACTTACTTTACGAACGTAGGCCGAGATGACGAGGCTATCTCTGCTGAAGAGAAAAGACCGGTTTTGTAGTTAAAAGCATAATTTGGCACGAGATTATGTGCGTACTGACGTCATGCGGCCACAATGTCATTGATCAATGATGAAATGGGAGTAACAGTGCATCAAAATCCTGTTTCCTGTGCAACTCCGAGCATGACTGAGCTACAGTAAAATGATCCTTCAGCCGGTAAATATTTCAAACGCAATGCTGACCCAAATATTAAAATAAATCTTGCAATGTTCGACGGCTTATTGAAGATCAGTCTTCATTGCCACAACGACTGATACCATCTACTGACATCACAGTCATGCTAAATATTCCTTCTCGGGACTACACTCCCTTCACTTAATTGTGATCGATATCACTCCCGGGTTCAAACCATTTACGACTAAAAGATGTTCCCCTATAAGGGTTTATCCAAGCCCTTATTTTCTTAGAAATGCCGCTTTAGCTCTGAAGGATGATGTTAAGGCGTCTTTAAAACAAGTTGAGCCAAACTCGTCGTCTGCTAAGTAGTGACCCTTTGGACTAAAGAGAAACGACGAAAATTCTCTGTGCTGTTTTTCGATCATTACTGTCTTCCCCACAAAAGGGTGCGCCAGTTATTTTTGCGGTTTTCCAATCGCTTTTGGAGTACCTTGAAAAAAAAAGCAATCTTGCTTGGTGAACCTACTGCGAAGAGCAGTAAATGCGTGAAAAGCACTCAACTTGACAAAGATAACTTGGAAATAAGTTCCAAAAATTTGGCAAGCGCTGCAATAAAATGATCCGATCGATGATCTTCAGTAATCATCACACAAGAAGTGCAGCCAAGAATAGAAATGAAGCCTGCAATGATCAACGGCCTGCAACAATGTTATCGTAGACATTCCCAGCGAGCGCCTTCCTTTTCGACGCCCTCATTCTGTCGTAATCCACAACGCAATGCAAACTTGTCACTGGAATGAAGTTCCGATTGTAATGCTATTGAGTTGCAGTTTGTGCGATATCCGCTTAAACGAAAGCTTTACGGATGTTGAGTTCTGTAAAAGATCTTATGGCTGATTGGTCCGTGATTTTATTAATTTGTTCGCGCAAAGGTCATATTTTACACAGTCACTCAACCAATCAATCACGCAATGAAGTGTGGTCATGCGGCCACGGTGTCATTGATCAATGATGAAATGGGAGTTATGTATCAAAATCCTGTTTCCTGTGCAACTCCGATCATGACTGAGCTGCAATAAAATGATCCTCCAGCCGATAAAAATTTCAAACGCAGTGCTGACCCAAATATTAAAATAAATCTTGCAATGTTCGACGGCTTATTGAAGATCAGTCTCCATTGCCATGATAGTCCGGCATTTGTTACTGCATAAACTGAAACGATTGCCGAAATGTTTTCATGCTCCTTTGTAAGAACTGGATTCACGAGGAAATGTATACGAGAGTTCATTTTGGCACCCTGCCCTCTATTGAAGAAAGGTTGATCTTCGTTCACAACAAATAAAGAATGCTTCATGAGCGCCTCAATATGTCATTGGTTTACATTATCTCTCAAGATGTCAGAAAATATCAAAGAGACTTGAACGCCACACGCGGCAGTACAATATCTGTTTCCAACATCTGTCAAGCAACAATGAGCAGATTTCCACATGACTGACCTCTTATCGTTTAATATTCTTCGTTTATGCTAATCTGGCAAGAGGCCAGTATACGTACCAACAAGGATCCCATTGGTCCACAACTGACTGAAATTCAGGGGAATCCCCTCAAGTTCTAAGATGAAAAACTTCGTCATTGTCAAGGAGGGAGCGCCGAATTTGTTTCTACGCCACATGAACACTTCTATTGTCGAGTCACTCTAACTTACTTTCTGAACCTGAAGCCCCGGCTAAATGCGACAAA
>NC_090884.1:65628685-65641185 GCF_036669925.1 Montipora capricornis
AGGTTTCTGAGGATCGAGAAGTGTAATGTTGACAGGAAGGTACACCGTCTGAATACGCTAGTCAGGTGTAATGCAATTCAGTACATGAATACTCATGGGCTCATGTCGAAACCTGGACACAAAAGGTGGAAGAAAGGCAGTTATGTTTGGAGCGCAAATACGCAGAGTGTTAGTGGTAACCTTAGACTCGGAGAGATGAATGGAGAGCATGCCCTGGATAGGGGTTTTCATTCAGTTGTCAGTGAATACAAAAGCATCAGAGAGCGAAACAGCGACTCGCGTTTTTTAAACGTATCGAAATGCAGATAGTGAACGTATCTTGGGTGTGTCGTTTTTTCAGTGCATTTTTCAATAAAGGTAAAGGTAAAGTAAAGTCCCTTTATTTAAAGGGGCTATGTCACGTTATTTTAGAGTGTTTAGTGGAAATCTTTAGTAAATCACGAGTTTAAAACTTAAAAATGGTAATGTGGAATTCCTTTACTGATAAAATTATCGTTACATCACAAACAAGCAAAAACGACCTTTATCCAGGCGATTTGCCATAAACTTGATAAACGTCGGGCCGCCCTTTTTCAAGATTACCCAAATGCAATCCGTTTCAATCCCGTCCATTTGTTTTCATCCATGCTTCTCTTTCCTTTTGCTGTATTTCGTTTATGTTGTTGAACAGTTTTAAGTGGTTACTGCAATGTTTCATTCTACTTTTTGGGCATTTAGGGTGTCATGAAATTACATCATTTTGCGTCACATAGCCCTTTTAACGTCGGTATAGTTCCTTCAACCACGAGGCTAGTATCAATGGAAGCCAATGGTGCGCCCTTTACCCCCTTTCCTCTGCCAGTGCTCCATTTTACGCTTATTTAAAGCTATAGCCACACGGATCAGAGGAAAGTCGAAACAGACAGCTACTCCAACAGCTAGGATAACCCACTGAATCAGTTGTCATACAGCCTGACGCTGAAGCGAAAATTCTATTGTTTTTTTTCTCTTCCCGGAAATATATCATGATCAGGAGGAAAGAAGTTATAAATTTATATAACAATCTTCTTCCTGTCTTTTTTTTTCCTTCAGAAATGCTGAAACCACAGAGTCTGAAACTCATTGAAGAAAACGAAGACAGCGACGTCCTCTTGTTGAGTACGTTCATTTGATCCGCCATCTTAAGCTTAAGTTGTTACTTTAAATTAAAATCCCTCAACCTTTAAGACAGCTTTCAACGAAACCATAGGTAAAATGAGTATATTGCCACGGAGCGAAGAACTCATTCTAACTGGATACAAACGTTTACAACTAAACACAAATGAAGTAACCGGGATAACTTACATTTGTTTCATAAATTGCATGATCCTCCAAATTAAGCCATTTCAGGGAAAATCTCAAAGAGGATTTACCTCATAGTTCTCTCGCTAAAACCACGAAAAGGGGAAACGCACTTTAAGAGTTCCTTCGTCGGTTTAAAATTGTAAATTAAATTAGTTTCGATTTCACTTTTTAATACTTTCATTTGATGAGAGAAATTTCCCACCAGCTTCCAGGAATTTCATAAATGCAAAAAAATTAACTTTTAAAAAAAGAACTTCTATTTTAACGCCCAAAAATGCGAACTAAGCAAGGTACAGATTTTCTTAGCTTGCTTTATGCAAAAAGTTAATAAATATTGATACATATTTTCTAGGAAGAGCAGAAGGAAGTTTTCAGGACGGTCGATCGAGAATAAAATATCTTGCCATTCGTAACAAAGTTAACGACATGAAAACAACATTAATCTTGAACCGCGAATATGAAAAGTCACCACCAGCGAAAAACATTTTGCGAGATTTTTGCTACGTTCAAATTTGGCTACACAAGTAAATCGCAAAATCGAAAGTGACATCGAATTCAGCGGGCGCCGTGATCAAGTTACCACGGCGTGTTTACTCGCGAAACAGTGAAGCATCTGCGTCAAATGATGGAAAGAGACCGGGTTTCTGTTTTTGTTAGTTTCTTTCTCTTTCAGGTGTCATAAAGTTTGACAATAAATGTGCGAATTCAACACAAAGATCACAAGCGCCCAACTTTTGAGGTTGGCCATTGTTTCTGCAAAGTCAAAAATTTGCTCTCCAAGACGAGGTTATTTATCACCAGGTAATTCAATCGTTTGGGAATAGCAGCTACTTTTTTATTCATTAGCGTCACAATTTTTTGCCGATTTTGGGCCTCATTTTGTTGAAACTCAAGCACACTTCCAACAGACCTGTTTATTTTCGTGACTTATGCGATGTTTACAGTGCACTACCACAAAAATCCTCCCGTGTCATATTTCAAAACACGTATGCAAATTTGTTAAGCTCGAAAATTACCCAACATGATAAAATTCACGACAGATGAAAATGTCACAAAAATCTTTTCCAGCGAAAAATTTATTGAAACAAACAACATATTTGCTATTAGAGGCAAAAAACCCTTCCTACTTCAATTGCGTGCGTGCAAACGAGACACAATCGGTCACAGAGCATATGCAATTAAATAAATTTCTGACAGTTCATATCAAACCCTTTTCGAAAGAACCTTGACCGCAAAAAAGAGACAACAATCTTTCATTCAAATAATTTTTCACTGTCACATTTCCACTTTTTTTTTTTACCTTTGCAGAGTTGAGTACAAAATAAATGTAACTTGCATTCAAGGCATTCGATTCCTTCAATGTTTGTTAATTCCATAAAAGAATTGCCATTTGATTTCAATGTTGTATATAATACCAAGTTAGTAAAATATTAGAAACAAAGCTCACTTGATATCCAACGGCGAAAAATGAAATTGTAGTCGAAGACCATTACTCGTCGCTTAAAGATTCCAGATATTTTGTTTTCACCGCCTGTCTTGCTCATCCAATTGACGTTCCATTCTTGAGCTCCATTAGGGTATATTTTGTTTAAAGATCCACTAAAACGCCATTCGCGTTACAATGACTTTCGACTTCGACACCATAATTTGCAGGTTAATTAAATGTTCTCCTGTGTGCACCAGAGAAATCTACGCATTACCCCAACCCCCTCGAACCTAACAAAATACGCACAGAAGACTACATGCACAAAGACACCAATTAGCACGGGAGTGACAGGCAAGACTTTTTATGACACGGAAAAAAATAATAATAAATACGGAGAAATGAAACGCAGATTCCGACTGGGTTTGGCAACCCAGTAAAAATCATAAAAATACACATCATCAAATTCGCATTACATCACTTATTTTCTAAAAATTATTAGATACATATTATTAAATACATAACACAATTTTAAAATACATAACAATGCTAGGGCCAGTTTCTAAAGATACTGTGTTGTTGCGTCGGTGGGAGTTGAAACGCGAAAAATTGTTTTTTCAAGGTGAATTATTACATATCTCAGATAGTACACGCACTGTGATTGGTTAAATTAGCGGGCCGTATTCTACAGTGCGGCCCGCTGTATATCCCGCTAACAAAGGAGACTTTTGTCTGATTGGTTGATGATTTTGCTTGTCGACGCCCACGTTTTTTGACACGCGCGCGCGCGAAATACCAAACAAAATAGCAGCCGAAGGTGTCTTGTTCGATTACTTTTTCAGCAGCAGCGATGTGTACACCTTTCCTTCTTTTGGAATAGGGGTATTTCGGTGGTAAGATGTCTTTACAGTCTTTCGCTCTCGCGTGATCGAAACTTCAGTTTAAATTTTGCTGAATGTTATTATCATAGATCGATTGACGTGCTTGTTCAGCCGAGGCCGCGCTATCAAGTCTGCTAAGGTAAGATGAATTGGCTATTCCTTTCGTTCTGTACGTAATCTCAATCCAACATAAGCTACCGCAGCCTATTAAATGTCCTTTAAAAAATAATGTATTTTACCATCCTTCTTGTAAACAGAAACCTTATAAGAAAGGCCAGCGTTATCAACGTCCTCTCCTTCACTAGTTCCTAAACTTCACCTACTAGTTTTAGCCAGCAACTTGCTAAATCGCCATGGATTGAAATCAGAGCGTACATAACAAGGGTACTTCAGCAACCTGTAGGTAAATACGTACTGATAAATGTGCAAGCTACTGCTATGTCCTATTTTTCTGAGCCTTTTAAATTTGATTGATTATTTTTCAGGAAAAATTACCAATTTTTTTTGGAAATTGTGCTCATGGCAGGAGAAAAATAAAGTAAGTTTGTACTTCATGTTGATAAAGTAATAATTTTGAAGCTCTCAAAGATGACTTCAATTAGGCATTTCCATTTCTTCTCCTTTTTACGTGCAAATACTGCTATTTTGTTCCTACTTTAGGTTAAAAAACCCGATTTTCTCATTGTTTAATTACACATTGTGTGGAAGAGAAACCTCTGCAAGGCTTGCCAAAACACTATAGGGAAGATGTCATTTACGTAACCTATTGTCATTATGTGCCCAGGGATCCAGACCTGGAGATAAGGTGGGGGCCCGCTCTTAAACAATTTTTTGGCCCTTTCACATTTTTGATGTTTTATGGCGTTTCGGTGGCTTTGGTCCAAAAATAAGGGGGGAAAGGGCAGGCCCCCCGGGTCCCTCCCCTGGATCCGCCACTGGTGCCAACCAGAGCCTCACTGGCTGTTGAAGCAAAGGGTCTTTTGTTCCTATGGTTGATACATCAATGTTTGTAAACTGACATCTTCCCTGTATAAAGATGAACGTCTAATTCACAGTTGCGAAGAAAGCCAGAAACATTCCAGAACCCATGGCTTGCAAGCTGTCAAGGAAGATACCATAGGAAGAACAGTTGCCCTTTGTGCGTAGTATGTATGCCACGAAGGGGCACCGAAGTCGAGAGCTAGAGAGGTGTGTGCTTTTTACCTGTTATCACACTGCGTTCAGAACGAGACCACGTCCTAAAACTACAGCTCATTGTCAGCCACATTAAGTAACTTTTTAAAGTCGCGAGTTTTGTCCATAGAACAAATTAATAGCACTGATAACTTGCTTACGTATGTCCCTGGCAAACAAATCCTGCTTTATCGTTATCAAGTTGATTTGGAAGATGTAAGGAGTTTTCAGATTGATGGATCGCCCCTCAACCACACCGCCTTCTACGGAAGAAAAAAAATGGACAATTAATTTAAGACTACAGTCGTAGACAAAACTGTTGAGAAGTTGAGCACTTTTGACGTCTTCATTGCTTCTCTCCTTCCCTCCTCATTCAATGTTGTGCAAGACTGAATGGCTTTAGTGGGAAATTGTTGTGTTATCTTCCAAAATTGAATAGGGGGAGGGGGGGCTGTATAAGAGAAGGTGAGACTATTTCTTTTGCGCTTTAACAGAAGCAGGTTGAAATACAGCTCTGGTGCGGTTCATTTACATAACCTTCCCAACTACTTTAGTCTATGATTGCAATCATAGACAAAACTGCTGGGAAGGTTAGCACTTTTGACGTTTTCATTGCTTCTCTCCCTTCCCCCCTCATTCAATGTCGTGCAAAACTGAATGGTTTTTGTTGGAAATTGTTGAGTTACCTTCTAACATTGAATAGGGGGAGGGGGGGCTATATAAGAGAAGGTGAAACTATTTTTTATGCGCTTTAACAGAAGCAGATTGAAATACAGCTCTGGTGCGGTTCATTTACAGAACTTTCCCAACTACCTTTGTCTATGATTGTAGATCATTTGAGATAGCCGCAAACGTGAACTACTTAATTGCTGAACTTCATCAAACACGCTCTCGTGAACATGTTTAAGATATCTTGACAGAGATTTGATGCCAAGTTGAGGGACCCCAAGCGACACAGCATAAAAAATGATGGAGCACTCGCTGTTAACATTCGAGGGTTAGATAACAGTCACGCCTCCAAGGGTCAATCATACAGACAATTATATAGAAGTTTGTCTTTTATTGCTTTCTCGAGGAACGAGAGAACCCATCCTAATTTGGTTTCGCAGGAAGCAGGCGCGAGAAATCGAGATTTTTTATGGACTGCAAATTGCCCGCTTCTAGGTTTTTTCAGGGGCTTTGGGCCTCGTTTTTGTGTCCATATGCTACGTCATGCTTGTTCTCCTTTGTGGCTTCTTTCGTTGTTTTCGACGTTTTGGGGTTTTCTTTGAACTGGTTTTTAACTGCGATTGCATTCGACACAAAAGAGAATGCTGCCAGGAGTGAGAGTTTTTGTTCGGGCGAAAACAAATTACATCATCACAAAGCACGTGTATACGAGACGATTTGTTCCCAATTGCTTGTTTCTAGAAGTTTTATTCTGGACCGAGCGTGGCCTGTTTGGTCAGGATGTGAGATGACGTGCTTTTGTTACATAGCTGGGACAACATATTTATTCTGTCCACGAACACGACTTTGAATCGTCTTGGCTTTGGGATGTTAAGCGTACGCGTGGGAACAGCCATATTTCATTTACATTTGTTGACTTCAATAGATAGTTAAAGTTGCCACAAATAGTTCAGTCTGTATCCAGCGAAGGTGGAAATTGAATCGATGGAAGAGTACTCTGAAGCCAGACTTATAAAAGTAAGCCAGAACTAAGGAACAGCAATGTAAATGCTGACTTATTTTTATTCATCAGCGGAAAAATAATTATTGCCAGTCCCACGGAGTTTGTCCGGGAGTTTGTTAAAATTAACCAAGGATAAACGGAAACGCGAGAGCAAATGCTACAGATATTAGCTGAAATTTGTGCTTCCAGCTCAGAATACCCGGAGTACTAGATGTAACACAAGTATTCTTTTTAAAAATTAGCCTTTATGCTTAAACATTACCAGCTGAGTAAAAGTGAAAATGAGACGTTTTAATAACATGAATTTGCGAGTTTACCGAAACTGGAGCCGTCACCGGAGTCGAACTCACGATCTCCCGCATGGCAGCCCGATGCCGTTATATTAGATTTTTTATAATATTTAAATCGCTGACAAGTTCCTTCACCAGGATCCGGTGCTTCTGTTTTGTTACGCTGGTCCTTGCCTAGAAAGTTGGACCTTAAATAAGCCAGATGATGATTATGATCAGTTCTCGAACTTTTAACCAGTTTCAAATTTAAGGGTGGTTTCTAAAAAGGTCTATGCCAAAATTTTAGCTTTGAGGCGATTTAAAAAATTCCTGCATGCCGATAATGCACTATGTCTTAGATATTACCCCGCATCTGGAATTACGTGAAATACTGTAGTCCACTTCTGTTAGGAATACGGGGTTGCTTTGGCTGTCGCAAGGCGACAGATCAACGTTTGAAGCAATACTGTCAGTTCCCTTTGCGCTCAAGTGCTTTGCGATGGCTCACAAGTCCAATATCGGATCCACAGACTTTTGGACATCTCTCACAGAGATAGCATCCAGGCGCCGACATTCGCTCCTTGCGACAGCGACGACGTTCTTCGAGTTCTTCTATTCGACACTCCTCAAACTTGGCCGCACCAGCCTTGACCTCTGTCCTCCACTTAGTTTTGTCCCTGGCAAGGGTTTCATAGTCCGATATGCCACATTTGGCCAATGAGTTCTTCAGTTGATCCTTAAAACGCTTCTTGGGAGCGCCGAGTGGGCGTCTGCCATCAGACATGAAGAGACCCGGTGACTCTACTTCGTGATCAAGGACAACTGAATACTTTGATATGCGTTGAACTGTATTATTAATCCATGCAGATTAGCAAACAAACTTCCATCAAGCCGAGCGAATGAACTGGAACTAACAAATAAACTAGCTAACCAACGCTCTAAACCAACGATTAACCAACTAACGATTCACTGAAATAAATACAATATACTGAAATTAGGAAATAGTACGGCAGACATGTACTTACAAGTTTTTTGTGCCTAGAACACGAAGACAAAACCGAACTAGACCCTCCGTGAGGGTACACTGGGTTGCCTGTGGTACGTGCAGCGTTCCACGCAATTTTTTTCCAGTTGGGGGGGGGGGGGGGGGGGGGGGGGGAGGGTAGGGTCACCCAGAAGTCATACCAGAAGTCATACCAGAAGCCATACCAGCAGAGGCCCTTTGGCTCACAGGTCCTCACACGTTCGTACGACGAAACAGATCCTTTTTTGACGTTAAAAACCTGGCTACCGGCCTTTTAATTAATCATTTGTCAGAAAGAAGAAATTCCTGTCCTCTTTAAAAAAAATTGACACGCATTGTTTACGTGTGGTAGTGAAGTAACACAGCGATTTATTCCATAATGTCAAGTAAGCTGTGTGTTGTCTTCCAGGAGATTCAAGTTGTCCTTGCGTAATATGTAGCTCTAACAGTGCACGATATTGTTTTGGTATTGTCTATCATTGTAGTGCCATGGTAGAAGTCTTGGGTAAATAGCCTGAGAAGACATGTGGTTACTAGCAAAGTACTGAGCCCAGAAAGATTGAAGAAAATAAATGGGAAGTGAAAAACATTGTCTTCTGGGATGACATGTTGACAGTTGTCTTTGCGTAATATGTAGGTCTAACGGTACACGATATTGTTTTGGTATTGTCTATCGTTGTAGCGCCATGGTAGAAGTCTTAGATAAATAGCCCCTTGAGAAGACATGTGGTTACTAGCAAAGTACTGAACCCAGAGAGATTGAAGAAAATAAAAGGGAATCGAGAAACATTGGCTTCTGGGCTGACATGTTGATCATGCAACTTCTTTCCACCACAAGTGTAAGCGTGCACTGACAGCATCTGACAGCTTTGTAAACAAAAGTTGAAAGCTGAAGTTGAAAGCTGAAGTTTTATCCCTTTTCGGCGGGGTTAGTAAGAAATATACCACTCAGTAACAGAAGCATAGGACCGAAAATTCTATTTTAATGCTATCAACTGCGAACCAAGCAAGATACAGATTTTGTTAGCTTGCTTTATGCAAAACAAATATTGATGTAAAAGTAAATAAATATGGATACACAATTTTTAAGAAGAGCAGAAGGAAGTTTCAGGACGGTCGATCGAGAATAAAATATTTTGCCATCGGTAACAAAATCTACGACATAGAAACAACATTAATTTTGAACCACGAATATAAAAAGTTACCATCAGCAAAAAACAGTTTGGGAGATTTTAGTTGTTTTGCTGCACCGAGTAAATCGCACATCGAATTCAGCGGGTGCTCTGATCAAGTTACCGCGTTATTTTACCGCGGCATGTTTACTCGCGAAACAGTGAAGCAACTGTGTCAAATGATGCCAAGCTACCGGGTTTTTGTTTTTGTTAGTTTTCTTTTTCTTTCGATTGTTATAAATTTTGACAAGAAATGTGCGAATTCAACACAAAGATCACAATCGCCCAACTCTCAGAGGTTGACCATTGTTTCTGGAAAATCAAAAATTTACTCTCCAAGACAAGGTTATTTATCACCAGGTAATTCCATCGTTTTGGTAATAGCAGCTACTTTATTATTCATCAGCGTCACAATCTTTTGCCGATTTTGGGGTCATTTTGTTGAAACTCAAGCACGCTTCCAACAGACCTGTTTATTTTCGTGACTTATGCGTTACCACAAAAATTCGCCCCGTATCACATTTCCACACATGTATGCAAATTTGCGAAGCTCGAAAATTACACAACATGATAAATTTACAAAAGCTGGAAATTTCACAGAAATATTTTCCACCGAAACATTTATTTAAACAAGCAACATATTTGCTATAAGAGGCAAGAAACCCTTCCTATTTCAGTTGCGTGCGTGCAAGCGAAACACACAATCACAAAGCATATGCAATTAAATAAATTTCTGACAGTTCACATTCAACCCTTTTCGAAAGAAACTTGACCGTAAATAATAAAGCACAAAAGAGACAACAAGCTTTCATTCAAATAATTTTTCCCTGTCACATTTGCAATTTTTTTTAACCTTTGCAGAGTTGAGTACAAAATGAATGTTACATGCCAGACAAACGGGCAAACTTTAAAATAGATGCGACTTCAGTAAACACTGTGAGACACAACAGAGATCACAGATCTACTTGTGGTGTTCGATTCCTTCTCTGCTTTTTTTGCACCCGTAAGTTACCAGAGAAATTTCCATTTGGTTTCAGTGTTGTACGTAACACCACCTTGGCGAAAATCGCCGAAATATTAAAAGTACAGCTCATTTTGATTTCGGCTCGACGGGCGAAAGATTCACGCTGTCGAAGTCCATTACTCGTCGCTTTTAAGATTCCAGATCTTTATGTTTCACCGCCTGTCTTGACGTTCCATTCTTGAGCTCCATATGGGTATATTTTCTTTAAAGATGTACTAAAACGCCATTCGCGTTACAATGACTTCTGACGCCATTACAGGTTAATTGTGCAGAGCAAGCTACGCATTACCCCAGCCCCCTCAAACCTAACAAAATACGCACAGAAGACTCTATGCACAAAGACACCACTTAGCAGGGGATTGACAGGCAAGACTTTTACCGACACGGAAAAAAATACTAAAACGGAAATCTACCCATTTTCCGACTGGGTTTAGCAACCCAGTAATAAGCTCGAAAACACAAAATACAAACATGCCATGTGCTTCTATCAAACTCAACATGACAGAGCTGAAAAACGACTGCGCATGCACCAGATAGGGAGCACAAATCGTGCAAATGAGACGGGAAGTGTCTATTTCGATCGTTTGATCTCGTCTTCTGCGTGTGTCACTTTATAACTCTTGACGGTGTGAATTTTGGATGTGAGATCGTGGTGATTGGATTTAAGGAACCACATCAGATCTGTGTAACATATGTGTGGAATTTTTGGGCCATGAGATCCAAACCCAGTTAAATTTGTTTGGGAATATGCGCTGCAGAAGCTAACGGAGGCTACGGTGAGTGTTCCATATTTGTTTTTTAAGCATGAAGTGTTCACAACGTTTGTTTAAGTTTGCACACTAGGGTATTGCCCATGCAATCTCTACAGTTTTCATCAACAAGATAATTTGGGCAGGGTTTTCTGAAATCACCTTTACAATCAATCATACATGTATTTACAATGCGTTAATTAAACGTAGCATATTTTAAGAGCATTTAATATTTGAAAGTTGTCAACCTTCTCCTTGAACCAATGCAAGGCAGCAGTTTATTTAGAGTGCTGCCACTCTGCAATAGCCACTTAACCTCCTGACTGCCCCCATAAAGGCAGCTGTCTAAAAGAAAACACCTTGCCAACTTGTGAAGTTGGAATGAACACAAGTACTGGCCAGAACTACATAGTAAATATTGAAGTTCTTTGTCCCTGTCTCAGGGCATTTCTTCAATGAAAAGGTAAATTGATTGCAAGACTGGCCTCTGAGATTACACTCAGAAGAAGTTCTAGTTGCACAGTAGTGATCAATAACATTGTTTATTGCCATAGTGAAGCTTGATTACAGAATCATAAATACTTGTCCACCAAAATACCCTGTGCAATCAACTGATACACCCATGTTCGGGAAACTGTTGGCCTGTTAATTAATGGAACATCCATATATTAGGAAAAGAACAATTTGTTAAATAAAAGTGCAAAGTCCAGGCCCTGCTTCCTGTTAATCCTAGGATTATTGACTGGGAAATACTGCTTGAAAGTGGCACCCGAGTGACTTAATTGTAGTCTAGGTTCCACAATCTCCAAATAATAATGATCTATCATTATTGTAATAATGCAACACACTTGGTGTCAACATCTGTGTCAAAACTTGGAAGATGGTATTTTGCTTCCCCCCTTGACTGGCCATTATTTGCAAATCTATGTTCAACCCAACGTCCAAGGCAAAATTATGGTTAGACTCAAATTTAAGAACATGTGTTAAGGCAAACAGTTGAGGGTCATTGGTTTATGTGTGCTTTATTGTATGTTTATATGGTTAGCCCATCATGTTTTCTTTGTCTTGGTTGTGTAATAAGAATGACTTTTTGTACTAATTTTCACAGCCCCCATAAAAACTGATATGTGCAGTTTCCTGTGTCTAGGAAAATAATAATATCATTATATTGTAGATTATAGCATTGTAATATGCATCTCATGGACAATAACATTCATTTTCGTTTTTTGTCTTTAGGGAGATGGATCCACCTGGTATTATTTTCGGCAGTTTTGTGAAATATTAGCCCTGAAAAGAGCGAGAAGAAATTCAGCCTTTTTTTTTCTCAGCAATAAACCACAATAATCTTATTGAGTTCACTTTGTCCATGTTGGTAGTGTGGAACAAAAGACTGGATAAAGTCACTGAGAAATCCACAGAATGCTGTTGAGTTTTAAGCAGTTTCTTTAGTACTCTTCACATTGTCAAACTTTTCAGTTTCCTCTTAGAACTGAATACCAGTCCTTAACCTTTTTTCAGTTATGAACTTTTTGCACCAGCACAGAACTTTAAGATGCCACATGTTGTACTTATAAAACAAAATGGGGACAACATATTCAAGCAAAAACATAACAAATGCATGTTGTTTGCACCTGCACGCAAACTTTGTGAATGCTTTTGATCTGATGAGTTGCCAACCCAGTAATGCTTCAAGTACATGTAGTGACGTCAAAACCCAGAACACCTCCAAACACATTCAATGACAATTTGTCAAAGAAAAAATTAAAATTAAAAACAAACATCTTCTTAAG